>NC_091734.1:10213821-10514556 GCF_030179905.1 Drosophila bipectinata
AACTGCGGAAAACCCGAATTCTCACTTTTCCAAGGGGAACCCCCAGGATTTTTGCCAAAAATCGATCCAAAATTTTGCTTGGAGGATTTTAGGAATCCTTGGATGCAGATCGACGGCAAAAGGATCCCCGATTCCCAAATGGCATCTCTTTTCACGATCCGGTGCGAAATAGCCAAGATATTCGCCAAAAACTGCGGAAAACCCGAATTCGCACTTTTCCAAGGAGAACCCCCAGGATTTTTGCCAAAAATCGATCCAAAATTTTGTTTGGAGGATTTTAGGAATCCTTGGATGCAGATCGACGGCGAAAGGATCCCCGATTCTCAAATGGCATCCCTTTTCACGATCCGGTGCGAAATAGCCAAGATATTCGCCAAAAACTGAGGAAAACCCGAATTCGCACTTTTCCAAGGGGAACCCCCAGGATTTTTGCCAAAAATCGATCCAACATTTTTTTTTGAGGATTTTAGGAATCCTTGGATGCAAATCGACGGCGAAAGGATCCCCGATTCCTTAATGGCATCCCTTTTCACGATCCGGTGCGAAATAGCCAAGATATTCGCCAAAAACTGAGGAAAACCCGAATTCACACTTTTCCAAGGGGAACCCCCAGGATTTTTGCCAAAAATCGATCCAAATTTTTTTTTGGAGGATTTTAGGAATCCTTGGATGCAGATCGACGGCGAAAGGATCCCTTTTCACGATCCGGTGCGAAATAGCCAAGATATTCGCCAAAAACTGAGGAAAACCCGAATTCGCACTTTTCCAAGGGGAACCCCCAGGATTTTTGCCAAAAATCGATCCAACATTTTTTTTTGAGGATTTTAGGAATCCTTGGATGCAGATCGACGGCGAAAGGATCCCCGATTCCCAAATGGCATCCCTTTTCACGATCCGGTGCGAAATAGCCAAGATATTCGCCAAAAACTGAGGAAAACCCGAATTCGCACTTTTCCAAGGGGAACCCCCAGGATTTTTGCCAAAAATCGATCCAACATTTTTTTTTGAGGATTTTAGGAATCCTTGGATGCAAATCGACGGCGAAAGGATCCCCGATTCCTTAATGGCATCCCTTTTCACGATCCGGTGCGAAATAGCCAAGATATTCGCCAAAAACTGAGGAAAACCCGAATTCACACTTTTCCAAGGGGAACCCCCAGGATTTTTGCCAAAAATCGATCCAAATTTTTTTTTGGAGGATTTTAGGAATCCTTGGATGCAGATCGACGGCGAAAGGATCCCTTTTCACGATCCGGTGCGAAATAGCCAAGATATTCGCCAAAAACTGAGGAAAACCCGAATTCGCACTTTTCCAAGGGGAACCCCCAGGATTTTTGCCAAAAATCGATCCAAAATTTTGTTTGGAGGATTTTAGGAATCCTTGGATGCAGATCGACGGCGAAAGGATCCCCGATTCTCAAATGGGATCCCTTTTCACGATCCGGTGCGAAATAGCCAAGATATTCGCCAAAAACTGAGGAAAACCCGAATTCGCACTTTTCCAAGGGGAACCCCCAGGATTTTTGCCAAAAATCGATCCAAAATTTTGTTTGGAGGATTTTAGGAATCCTTGGATGCAGATCGACGGCGAAAGGATCCCTGATTCCTTAATGGCATCCCTTTTCACGATCCGGTACGAAATAGCCAAGATATTCGCCAAAAACTGAGGAAAACCCGAATTCGCACTTTTCCAAGGGGAACCCCCAGGATTTTTGCCAAAAATCGATCCAACATTTTTTTTTGAGGATTTTAGGAATCCTTGGATGCAGATCGACGGCGAAAGGATCCCCGATTCCCAAATGGCATCCTTTTTTACGATCCGGTGTGAAATAGCCAAGATATTCGCCAAAAACTGAGGAAAACCCGAATTCGCACTTTTCCAAGGGGAACCCCCAGGATTTTTGCCAAAAATCGATCCAAAATTTTTTTTGGAGGATTTTAGGAATCCTTGGATGCAGATCGACGGCGAAAGGATCCCCGATTCCCAAATGGCATCCTTCTTCACGATCCGGTGCGAAATAGCCAAGATATTCGCCAAAAACTGAGGAAAACCCGAATTCGCACTTTTCCAAGGGGAACCCCCAGGATTTTTGCCAAAAATCGATCCAATATTTTGTTTGGAGGATTTTAGGAATCCTTGGATGCAGATCGACGGCGAAAGGATCCCCGATTCTCAAATGGCATCCCTTTTCACGATCCGGTGCGAAATAGCCAAGATATTCGCCAAAAACTGAGGAAAACCCGAATTCGCACTTTTCCAAGGGGAACCCCCAGGATTTTTGCCAAAAATCGATCCAACATTTTTTTTGGAGGATTTTAGGAATCCTTGGATGCAGATCGACGGCGAAAGGATCCCCGATTCCCAAATGGCATCCCTTTTCACGATCCGGTGCGAAATAGCCAAGATATTCGCCAAAAACTGAGGAAAACCCGAATTCGCACTTTTCCAAGGGGAACCCCCAGGATTTTTGCCAAAAATCGATCCAAAACTTTTGTTGGAGGATTTTAGGAATCCTTGGATGCAGATCGACGGCGAAAGGATCCCCGATTTCTTAATGGCATCCCTTTTCACGATCCGGTGCGAAATAGCCAAGATATTCGCCAAAAACTGAGGAAAACCCGAATTCGCACTTTTCCAAGGGGAACCCCCAGGATTTTTGCCAAAAATCGATCCAAAATTTTTTTTGGAGGATTTTAGGAATCCTTGGATGCAGATCGACGGCGAAAGGATCCCCGATTCTCAAATGGCATCCCTTTTCACGATCCGGTGCGAAATAGCCAAGATATTCGCCAAAAACTCAGGAAAACCCGAATTCGCACTTTTCCAAGGGGAACCCCCAGGATTTTTGCCAAAAATCGATCCAAAATTTTTTTTGGAGGATTTTAGGAATCCTTGGATGCAGATCGACGGCGAAAGGATCCCCGATTCCTTAATGGCATCCCTTTTCACGATCCGGTGCGAAATAGCCAAGATATTCGCCAAAAACTGAGGAAAACCCGAATTCGCACTTTTCCAAGGGGAACCCCCAGGATTTTTGCCAAAAATCGATCCAAAATTTTTTTTGGAGGATTTTAGGAATCCTTGGATGCAGATCGACGGTGAAAGGATCTCCGATTCCCAAATGACATCTTTCTTCACGATCCGGTGCAAAATAGCCAAGATATTCGCCAAAAACTGAGGAAAACCCGAATTCGCACTTTTCCAAGGGGAACCCCCAGGATTTTTGCCAAAAATCGATCCAAAATTTTTTTTGGAGGATTTTAGGAATCCTTGGATGCAGATCGACGGCGAAAGGATCCCCGATTCCCAAATGGCATCCCTTTTCACGATCCGGTGCGAAATAGCCAAGATATTCGCCAAAAACTGAGGAAAACCCGAATTCACACTTTTCCAAGGGGAACCCCCAGGATTTTTGCCAAAAATCGATCCAAAATTTTTTTTGGAGGATTTTGGGAATCCTTGGATGCAGATCGACGGCGAAAGGATCCCCGATTCCCAAATGGCATCCCTTTTCACGATCCGGTGCGAAATAGCCAAGATATTCGCCAAAAACTGAGGAAAACCCGAATTCGCACTTTTCCAAGGGGAACCCCCAGGATTTTTGCCAAAAATCGATCCAAAACTTTTGTTGGAGGATTTTAGGAATCCTTGGATGCAGATCGACGGCGAAAGGATCCCCGATTCCTTAATGGCATCCCTTTTCACGATCCGGTGCAAAATAGCTAAGATATTCGCCAAAAACTGAGGAAAACCCGAATTCGCACTTTTCCAAGGGGAACCCCCAGGATTTTTTCCAAAAATCGATCCAAAATTTTTTTTGGAGGATTTTAGGAATCCTTGGATGCAGATCGACAGCGAAAGGATCCCCGATTCTCAAATGGCATCCCTTTTCACGATCCGGTGCGAAATAGCCAAGATATTCGCCAAAAACTGAGGAAAACCCGAATTCGCACTTTTCCAAGGGGAACCCCCAGGATTTTTGCCAAAAATCGATCCAACATTTTTTTTGGATGATTTTAGGAATCCTTGGATGCAGATCGACGGCGAAAGGATCCCCGATTCTCAAATGGCATCCCTTTTCACGATCCGGTGCGAAATAGCCAAGATATTCGCCAAAAACTGAGGAAAACGCGAATTCGCACTTTTCCAAGGGGAACCCCCAGGATTTTTGCCAAAAATCGATCCAAAATTTTGTTTGGAGGATTTTAGGAATCCTTGGATGCAGATCGACGGCGAAAGGATCCCTGATTCCTTAATGGCATCCCTTTTCACGATCCGGTGCGAAATAGCCAAGATATTCGCCAAAAACTGAGGAAAACCCGAATTCGCACTTTTCCAAGGGGAACCCCCAGGATTTTTGCCAAAAATCGATCCAACATTTTTTTTTGAGGATTTTAGGAATCCTTGGATGCAGATCGACGGCGAAAGGATCCCCGATTCCCAAATGGCATCCTTTTTTACGATCCGGTGCGAAATAGCCAAGATATTCGCCAAAAACTGAGGAAAACCCGAATTCGCACTTTTCCAAGGGGAACCCCCAGGATTTTTGCCAAAAATCGATCCAAAACTTTTGTTGGAGGATTTTAGGAATCCTTGGATGCAGATCGACGGCGAAAGGATCCCCGATTTCTTAATGGCATCCCTTTTCACGATCCGGTGCGAAATAGCCAAGATATTCGCCAAAAACTGAGGAAAACCCGAATTCGCACTTTTCCAAGGGGAACCCCCAGGATTTTTGCCAAAAATCGATCCAAAATTTTTTTTGGAGGATTTTAGGAATCCTTGGATGCAGATCGACGGCGAAAGGATCCCCGATTCCTTAATGGCATCCCTTTTCACGATCCGGTGCGAAATAGCCAAGATATTCGCCAAAAACTCAGGAAAACCCGAATTCGCACTTTTCCAAGGGGAACCCCCAGGATTTTTGCCAAAAATCGATCCAAAATTTTTTTTGGAGGATTTTAGGAATCCTTGGATGCAGATCGACGGCGAAAGGATCCCCGATTCCTTAATGGCATCCCTTTTCACGATCCGGTGCGAAATAGCCAAGATATTCGCCAAAAACTGAGGAAAACCCGAATTCGCACTTTTCCCTAGGATTTTTGCCAAAAATCGATCCAAAATTTTTTTTGGAGGATTTTAGGAATCCTTGGATGCAGATCGACGGCGAAAGGATCCCCGATTCCCAAATGGCATCCCTTTTCACGATCCGGTGCGAAATAGCCAAGATATTCGCCAAAAACTGAGGAAAACCTGAATTCACACTTTTCCAAGGGGAACCCCCAGGATTTTTGCCAAAAATCGATCCAAAATTTTTTTTGGAGGATTTTAGGAATCCTTGGATGCAGATCGACGGCGAAAGGATCCCCGATTATCAAATGGCATCCCTTTTCACGATCCAGTGCGAAATAGCCAATATATTCGCCAAAAACTGAGGAAAACCCGAATTCGCACTTTTCCAAGGGGAACCCCCAGGATTTTTGCCAAAAATCGATCCAAAATTTTTTTTGGAGGATTTTAGGAATCCTTGGATGCAGATCGACGGCGAAAGGATCCCCGATTCCCAAATGGCATCCCTTTTCACGATCCGGTGCGAAATAGCCAAGATATTCGCCAAAAACTGAGGAAAACCCGAATTCGCACTTTTCCAAGGGGAACCCCCAGGATTTTTGCCAAAAATCGATCCAAAACTTTTGTTGGAGGATTTTAGGAATCCTTGGATGCAGATCGACGGCGAAAGGATCCCCGATTCCTTAATGGCATCCCTTTTCACGATCCGGTGCGAAATAGCCAAGATATTCGCCAAAAACTGAGGAAAACCCGAATTCGCACTTTTCCAAGGGGAACCCCCAGGATTTTTTCCAAAAATCGATCCAAAATTTTTTTTGGAGGATTTTAGGAATCCTTGGATGCAGATCGACGGCGAAAGGATCCCCGATTCTCAAATGGCATCCCTTTTCACGATCCGGTGCGAAATAGCCAAGATATTCGCCAAAAACTGAGGAAAACCCGAATTCGCACTTTTCCAAGGGGAACCCCCAGGATTTTTGCCAAAAATCGATCCAACATTTTTTTTTGAGGATTTTAGGAATCCTTGGATGCAGATCGACGGCGAAAGGATTCCCAAATGGCATCCTTTTTTACGATCCGGTGTGAAATAGCCAAGATATTCGCCAAAAACTGAGGAAAACCCGAATTCGCACTTTTCCAAGGGGAACCCCCAGGATTTTTGCCAAAAATCGATCCAACATTTTTTTTTGAGAATTTTAGGAATCCTTGGATGCAGATCGACGGCGAAAGGATCCCCGATTCCCAAATGGCATCCTTTTTTACGATCCGGTGCGAAATAGCCAAGATATTCGCCAAAAACTGAGGAAAACCCGAATTCGCACTTTTCCAAGGGGAACCCCCAGGATTTTTGCCAAAAATCGATCCAAAATTTTTTTTGGAGGATTTTAGGAATCCTTGGATGCAGATCGACGGCGAAAGGATCCCCGATTCTCAAATGGCATCCCTTTTCACGATCCGGTGCGAAATAGCCAAGATATTCGCCAAAAACTGAGGAAAACCCGAATTCGCACTTTTCCAAGGGGAACCCCCAGGATTTTTGCCAAAAATCGATCCAACATTTTTTTTGGAGGATTTTAGGAATCCTTGGATGCAGATCGACGGCGAAAGGATCCCCGATTCCTTAATGGCATCCCTTTTCACGATCCGGTGCGAAATAGCCAAGATATTCGCCAAAAACTCAGGAAAACCCGATTTCGCACTTTTCCAAGGGGAACCCCCAGGATTTTTGCCAAAAATCGATCCAAAATTTTTTTTGGAGGATTTTAGGAATCCTTGGATGCAGATCGACGGCGAAAGGATCCCCGATTCCTTAATGGCATCCCTTTTCACGATCCGGTGCGAAATAGCCAAGATATTCGCCAAAAACTGAGGAAAACCCGAATTCGCACTTTTCCAAGGGGAACCCCTAGGATTTTTGCCAAAAATCGATCCAAAATTTTTTTTGGAGGATTTTAGGAATCCTTGGATGCAGATCGACGGCGAAAGGATCCCCGATTCCCAAATGGCATCCCTTTTCACGATCCGGTGCGAAATAGCCAAGATATTCGCCAAAAACTGAGGAAAACCCGAATTCACACTTTTCCAAGGGGAACCCCCAGGATTTTTGCCAAAAATCGATCCAAAATTTTTTTTGGAGGATTTTAGGAATCCTTGGATGCAGATCGACGGCGAAAGGATCCCCGATTATCAAATGGCATCCCTTTTCACGATCCAGTGCGAAATAGCCAATATATTCGCCAAAAACTGAGGAAAACCCGAATTCGCACTTTTCCAAGGGGAACCCCCAGGATTTTTGCCAAAAATCGATCCAAAATTTTTTTTGGAGGATTTTAGGAATCCTTGGATGCAGATCGACGGCGAAAGGATCCCCGATTCCCAAATGGCATCCCTTTTCACGATCCGGTGCGAAATAGCCAAGATATTCGCCAAAAACTGAGGAAAACCCGAATTCGCACTTTTCCAAGGGGAACCCCCAGGATTTTTGCCAAAAATCGATCCAAAACTTTTGTTGGAGGATTTTAGGAATCCTTGGATGCAGATCGACGGCGAAAGGATCCCCGATTCCTTAATGGCATCCCTTTTCACGATCCGGTGCGAAATAGCCAAGATATTCGCCAAAAACTGAGGAAAACCCGAATTCGCACTTTTCCAAGGGGAACCCCCAGGATTTTTTCCAAAAATCGATCCAAAATTTTTTTTGGAGGATTTTAGGAATCCTTGGATGCAGATCGACGGCGAAAGGATCCCCGATTCTCAAATGGCATCCCTTTTCACGATCCGGTGCGAAATAGCCAAGATATTCGCCAAAAACTGAGGAAAACCCGAATTCGCACTTTTCCAAGGGGAACCCCTAGGATTTTTGCCAAAAATCGATCCAAAATTTTTTTTGGAGGATTTTAGGAATCCTTGGATGCAGATCGACGGCGAAAGGATCCCCGATTCCCAAATGGCATCCCTTTTCACGATCCGGTGCGAAATAGCCAAGATATTCGCCAAAAACTGAGGAAAACCCGAATTCACACTTTTCCAAGGGGAACCCCCAGGATTTTTGCCAAAAATCGATCCAAAATTTTTTTTGGAGGATTTTAGGAATCCTTGGATGCAGATCGACGGCGAAAGGATCCCTGATTCCTTAATGGCATCCCTTTACACGATCCGGTGCGAAATAGCCAAGATATTCGCCAAAAACTGAGGAAAACCCGAATTCGCACTTTTCCAAGGGGAACCCCCAGGATTTTTGCCAAAAATCGATCCAACATTTTTTTTTGAGGATTTTGGGAATCCTTGGATGCAGATCGACGGCGAAAGGATCCCCGATTCCCAAATGGCATCCCTTTTCACGATCCGGTGCGAAATAGCCAAGATATTCGCCAAAAACTGAGGAAAACCCGAATTCGCACTTTTCCAAGGGGAACCCCCAGGATTTTTGCCAAAAATCGATCCAAAACTTTTGTTGGAGGATTTTAGGAATCCTTGGATGCAGATCGACGGCGAAAGGATCCCCGATTCCTTAATGGCATCCCTTTTCACGATCCGGTGCGAAATAGCCAAGATATTCGCCAAAAACTGAGGAAAACCCGAATTCGCACTTTTCCAAGGGGAACCCCCAGGATTATTGCCAAAAATCGATCCAACATTTTTTTTTGAGGATTTTGGGAATCCTTGGATGCAGATCGACGGCGAAAGGATCCCCGATTCCCAAATGGCATCCCTTTTCACGATCCGGTGCGAAATAGCCAAGATATTCGCCAAAAACTGAGGAAAACCCGAATTCGCACTTTTCCAAGGGGAACCCCCAGGATTTTTGCCAAAAATCGATCCAAAACTTTTGTTGGAGGATTTTAGGAATCCTTGGATGCAGATCGACGGCGAAAGGATCCCCGATTCCTTAATGGCATCCCTTTTCAAGATCCGGTGCGAAATAGCCAAGATATTCGCCAAAAACTGAGGAAAACCCGAATTCGCACTTTTCCAAGGGGAACCCCCAGGATTTTTGCCAAAAATCGATCCAAAACTTTTGTTGGAGGATTTTAGGAATCCTTGGATGCAGATCGACGGCGAAAGGATCCCCGATTCCTTAATGGCATCCCTTTTCACGATCCGGTGCGAAATAGCCAAGATATTCGCCAAAAACTGAGGAAAACCCGAATTCGCACTTTTCCAAGGGGAACCCCCAGGATTATTGCCAAAAATCGATCCAACATTTTTTTTTGAGGATTTTGGGAATCCTTGGATGCAGATCGACGGCGAAAGGATCCCCGATTCCCAAATGGCATCCCTTTTCACGATCCGGTGCGAAATAGCCAAGATATTCGCCAAAAACTGAGGAAAACCCGAATTCGCACTTTTCCAAGGGGAACCCCCAGGATTTTTGCCAAAAATCGATCCAAAACTTTTGTTGGAGGATTTTAGGAATCCTTGGATGCAGATCGACGGCGAAAGGATCCCCGATTCCTTAATGGCATCCCTTTTCAAGATCCGGTGCGAAATAGCCAAGATATTCGCCAAAAACTGAGGAAAACCCGAATTCGCACTTTTCCAAGGGGAACCCCCAGGATTTTTGCCAAAAATCGATCCAAAATTTTTTTTGGAGGATTTTAGGAATCCTTGGATGCAGATCGACGGCGAAAGGATCCCCGATTCTCAAATGGCATCCCTTTTCACGATCCGGTGCGAAATAGCCAAGATATTCGCCAAAAACTGAGGAAAACCCGAATTCGCACTTTTCCAAGGGGAACCCCCAGGATTTTTGCCAAAAATCGATCCAACATTTTTTTTTGAGGATTTTAGGAATCCTTGGATGCAGATCGACGGCGAAAGGATCCCCGATTCCCAAATGGCATCCTTTTTTACGATCCGGTGCGAAATAGCCAAGATATTCGCCAAAAACTGAGGAAAACCCGAATTCGCACTTTTCCAAGGGGAACCCCCAGGATTTTTGCCAAAAATCGATCCAAAATTTTGTTTGGAGGATTTTAGGAATCCTTGGATGCAGATCGACGGCGAAAGGATCCTCGATTCTCAAATGGCATCCCTTTTCACGATCCGGTGCGAAATAGCCAAGATATTCGCCAAAAACTGAGGAAAACCCGAATTCGCACTTTTCCAAGGGGAACCCCCAGGATTTTTGCCAAAAATCGATCCAACATTTTTTTTGGAGGATTTTAGGAATCCTTGGATGCAGATCGACGGCGAAAGGATCCCCGATTCCCAAATGGCATCCCTTTTCACGATCCGGTGCGAAATAGCCAAAATATTCGCCAAAAACTGAGGAAAACCCGAATTCGCACTTTTCCAAGGGGAACCCCCAGGATTTTTGCCAAAAATCGATCCAAAACTTTTGTTGGAGGATTTTAGGAATCCTTGGATGCAGATCGACGGCGAAAGGATCCCCGATTTCTTAATGGCATCCCTTTTCACGATCCGGTGCGAAATAGCCAAGATATTCGCCAAAAACTGAGGAAAACCCGAATTCGCACTTTTCCAAGGGGAACCCCCAGGATTTTTGCCAAAAATCGATCCAAAACTTTTGTTGGAGGATTTTAGGAATCCTTGGATGCAGATCGACGGCGAAAGGATCCCCGATTCCTTAATGGCATCCCTTTTCACGATCCGGTGCGAAATAGCCAAGATATTCGCCAAAAACTGAGGAAAACCCGAATTCGCACTTTTCCAAGGGGAACCCCCAGGATTTTTGCCAAAAATCGATCCAACATTTTTTTTTGAGGATTTTAGGAATCCTTGGATGCAGATCGACGGCGAAAGGATCCCCGATTCCCAAATGGCATCCTTTTTTACGATCCGGTGTGAAATAGCCAAGATATTCGCCAAAAACTGAGGAAAACCCGAATTCGCACTTTTCCAAGGGGAACCCCCAGGATTTTTGCCAAAAATCGATCCAACATTTTTTTTTGAGGATTTTAGGAATCCTTGGATGCAGATCGACGGCGAAAGGATCCCCGATTCCCAAATGGCATCCTTTTTTACGATCCGGTGCGAAATAGCCAAGATATTCGCCAAAAACTGAGGAAAACCCGAATTCGCACTTTTCCAAGGGGAACCCCCAGGATTTTTGCCAAAAATCGATCCAAAATTTTGTTTGGAGGATTTTAGGAATCCTTGGATGCAGATCGACGGCGAAAGGATCCCCGATTATCAAATGGCATCCCTTTTCACGATCCAGTGCGAAATAGCCAATATATTCGCCAAAAACTGAGGAAAACCCGAATTCGCACTTTTCCAAGGGGAACCCCCAGGATTTTTGCCAAAAATCGATCCAAAATTTTTTTTGGAGGATTTTAGGAATCCTTGGATGCAGATCGACGGCGAAAGGATCCCCGATTCTCAAATGGCATCCCTTTTCACGATCCGGTGCGAAATAGCCAAGATATTCGCCAAAAACTCAGGAAAACCCGAATTCGCACTTTTCCAAGGGGAACCCCCAGGATTTTTGCCAAAAATCGATCCAAAATTTTTTTTGGAGGATTTTAGGAATCCTTGGATGCAGATCGACGGCGAAAGGATCCCCGATTCCTTAATGGCATCCCTTTTCACGATCCGGTGCGAAATAGCCAAGATATTCGCCAAAAACTGAGGAAAACCCGAATTCGCACTTTTCCAAGGGGAACCCCTAGGATTTTTGCCAAAAATCGATCCAAAATTTTTTTTGGAGGATTTTAGGAATCCTTGGATGCAGATCGACGGCGAAAGGATCCCCGATTCCCAAATGGCATCCCTTTTCACGATCCGGTGCGAAATAGCCAAGATATTCGCCAAAAACTGAGGAAAACCCGAATTCGCACTTTTCCAAGGGGAACCCCCAGGATTTTTGCCAAAAATCGATCCAACATTTTTTTTTGAGGATTTTGGGAATCCTTGGATGCAGATCGACGGCGAAAGGATCCCCGTTTCCCAAATGGCATCCCTTTTTACGATCCGGTGCGAAATAGCCAAGATATTCGCCAAAAACTGAGGAAAACCCGAATTCGCACTTTTCCAAGGGGAACCCCCAGGATTTTTGCCAAAAATCGATCCAAAACTTTTGTTGGAGGATTTTAGGAATCCTTGGATGCAAATCGACGGCGAAAGGATCCCCGATTCCTTAATGGCATCCCTTTTCACGATCCGGTGCGAAATAGCCAAGATATTCGCCAAAAACTGAGGAAAACCCGAATTCGCACTTTTCCAAGGGGAACCCCCAGGATTTTTGCCAAAAATCGATCCAAAATTTTGTTTGGAGGATTTTAGGAATCCTTGGATGCAGATCGACGGCGAAAGGATCCCCGATTCCCAAATGGCATCCCTTTTCACGATCCGGTGCGAAATAGCCAAGATATTCGCCAAAAACTGAGGAAAACCCGAATTCGCACTTTTCCAAGGGGAACCCCCAGGATTTTTGCCAAAAATCGATCCAAAATTTTTTTTGGAGGATTTTAGGAATCCTTGGATGCAGATCGACGGCGAAAGGATCCCCGATTCCTTAATGGCATTCCTTTTCACGATCCGGTGCGAAATAGCCAAGATATTCGCCAAAAACTGAGGAAAACCCGAATTCACACTTTTCCAAGGGGAACCCCCAGGATTTTTGTCAAAAATCGATCCAACATTTTTTTTTGAGGATTTTGGGAATCCTTGGATGCAGATCGACGGCGAAAGGATCCCCGATTCCCAAATGGCATCCCTTTTCACGATCCGGTGCGAAATAGCCAAGATATTCGCCAAAAACTGAGGAAAACCCGAATTCGCACTTTTCCAAGGGGAACCCCCAGGATTTTTGCCAAAAATCGATCCAAAATTTTTTTTGGAGGATTTTAGGAATCCTTGGATGCAGATCGACGGCGAAAGGATCCCCGATTCCTTAATGGCATCCCTTTTCACGATCCGGTGCGAAATAGCCAAGATATTCGCCAAAAACTGAGGAAAACCCGAATTCGCACTTTTCCAAGGGGAACCCCCAGGATTTTTGCCAAAAATCGATCCAACATTTTTTTTTGAGGATTTTAGGAATCCTTGGATGCAGATCGACGGCGAAAGGATCCCCGATTCCCAAATGGCATCCCTTTTCACGATCCGGTGCGAAATAGCCAAGATATTCGCCAAAAACTGAGGAAAACCCGAATTCGCACTTTTCCAAGGGGAACCCCCAGGATTTTTGCCAAAAATCGATCCAACATTTTTTTTTGAGGATTTTAGGAATCCTTGGATGCAGATCGACGGCGAAAGGATCCCCGATTCCCAAATGGCATCCCTTTTCACGATCCGGTGCGAAATAGCCAAGATATTCGCCAAAAACTCAGGAAAACCCGAATTCGCACTTTTCCAAGGGGAACCCCCAGGATTTTTGCCAAAAATCGATCCAAAATTTTTTTTGGAGGATTTTAGGAATCCTTGGATGCAGATCGACGGCGAAAGGATCCCCGATTCCTTAATGGCATCCCTTTTCACGATCCGGTGCGAAATAGCCAAGATATTCGCCAAAAACTGAGGAAAACCCGAATTCACACTTTTCCAAGGGGAACCCCCAGGATTTTTGTCAAAAATCGATCCAACATTTTTTTTTGAGGATTTTGGGAATCCTTGGATGCAGATCGACGGCGAAAGGATCCCCGATTCCCAAATGGCATCCCTTTTCACGATCCGGTGCGAAATAGCCAAGATATTCGCCAAAAACTGAGGAAAACCCGAATTCGCACTTTTCCAAGGGGAACCCCCAGGATTTTTGCCAAAAATCGATCCAACATTTTTTTTTGAGGATTTTGGGAATCCTTGGATGCAGATCGACGGCGAAAGGATCCCCGTTTCCCAAATGGCATCCTTTTTTACGATCCGGTGCGAAATAGCCAAGATATTCGCCAAAAACTGAGGAAAACCCGAATTCGCACTTTTCCAAGGGGAACCCCCAGGATTTTTGCCAAAAATCGATCCAAAACTTTTGTTGGAGGATTTTAGGAATCCTTGGATGCAAATCGACGGCGAAAGGATCCCCGATTCCTTAATGGCATCCCTTTTCACGATCCGGTGCGAAATAGCCAAGATATTCGCCAAAAACTGAGGAAAACCCGAATTCGCACTTTTCCAAGGGGAACCCCCAGGATTTTTGCCAAAAATCGATCCAAAATTTTGTTTGGAGGATTTTAGGAATCCTTGGATGCAGATCGACGGCGAAAGGATCCCCGATTCCCAAATGGCATCCCTTTTCACGATCCGGTGCGAAATAGCCAAGATATTCGCCAAAAACTGAGGAAAACCCGAATTCGCACTTTTCCAAGGGGAACCCCCAGGATTTTTGCCAAAAATCGATCCAAAATTTTTTTTGGAGGATTTTAGGAATCCTTGGATGCAGATCGACGGCGAAAGGATCCCCGATTCCTTAATGGCATTCCTTTTCACGATCCGGTGCGAAATAGCCAAGATATTCGCCAAAAACTGAGGAAAACCCGAATTCACACTTTTCCAAGGGGAACCCCCAGGATTTTTGTCAAAAATCGATCCAAAATTTTTTTTGGAGGATTTTGGGAATCCTTGGATGCAGATCGACGGCGAAAGGATCCCCGATTCCCAAATGGCATCCCTTTTCACGATCCGGTGCGAAATAGCCAAGATATTCGCCAAAAACTGAGGAAAACCCGAATTCGCACTTTTCCAAGGGGAACCCCCAGGATTTTTGCCAAAAATCGATCCAAAACTTTTGTTGGAGGATTTTAGGAATCCTTGGATGCAGATCGACGGCGAAAGGATCCCCGATTCCTTAATGGCATCCCTTTTCACGATCCGGTGCGAAATAGCCAAGATATTCGCCAAAAACTGCGGAAAACCCGAATTCGCACTTTTCCAAGGGGAACCCCCAGGATTTTTGCCAAAAATCGATCCAAAACTTTTGTTGGAGGATTTTAGGAATCCTTGGATGCAGATCGACGGCGAAAGGATCCCCGATTCCTTAATGGCATCCCTTTTCACGATCCGGTGCGAAATAGCCAAGATATTCGCCAAAAACTGAGGAAAACCCGAATTCGCACTTTTCCAAGGGGAACCCCCAGGATTTTTGCCAAAAATCGATCCAAAATTTTGTTTGGAGGATTTTAGGAATCCTTGGATGCAGATCGACGGCGAAAGGATCCCCGATTCCCAAATGGCATCCCTTTTCACGATCCGGTGCGAAATAGCCAAGATATTCGCCAAAAACTGAGGAAAACCCGAATTCGCACTTTTCCAAGGGGAACCCCCAGGATTTTTGCCAAAAATCGATCCAAAATTTTTTTTGGAGGATTTTAGGAATCCTTGGATGCAGATCGACGGCGAAAGGATCCCTGATTCCTTAATGGCATCCCTTTTCACGATCCGGTGCGAAATAGCCAAGATATTCGCCAAAAACTGAGGAAAACCCGAATTCGCACTTTTCCAAGGGGAACCCCCAGGATTTTTGTCAAAAATCGATCCAACATTTTTTTTTGAGGATTTTGGGAATCCTTGGATGCAGATCGACGGCGAAAGGATCCCCGATTCCCAAATGGCATCCCTTTTCACGATCCGGTGCGAAATAGCCAAGATATTCGCCAAAAACTGAGGAAAACCCGAATTCGCACTTTTCCAAGGGGAACCCCCAGGATTTTTGCCAAAAATCGATCCAAAACTTTTGTTGGAGGATTTTAGGAATCCTTGGATGCAGATCGACGGCGAAAGGATCCCCGATTCCTTAATGGCATCCCTTTTCACGATCCGGTGCGAAATAGCCAAGATATTCGCCAAAAACTGAGGAAAACCCGAATTCACACTTTTCCAAGGGGAACCCCCAGGATTTTTGCCAAAAATCGATCCAAAACTTTTGTTGGAGGATTTTGGGAATCCTTGGATGCAGATCGACGGCGAAAGGATCCCCGATTCTCAAATGGCATCCCTTTTCACGATCCGGTGCGAAATAGCCAAGATATTCGCCAAAAACTGAGGAAAACCCGAATTCGCACTTTTCCAAGGGGAACCCCCAGGATTATTGCCAAAAATCGATCCAACATTTTTTTTTGAGGATTTTAGGAATCCTTGGATGCAGATCGACGGCGAAAGGATCCCCGATTCCCAAATGGCATCCCTTTTCACGATCCGGTGCGAAATAGCCAAGATATTCGCCAAAAACTGAGGAAAACCCGAATTCGCACTTTTCCAAGGGGAACCCCCAGGATTTTTGCCAAAAATCGATCCAAAACTTTTGTTGGAGGATTTTGGGAATCCTTGGATGCAGATCGACGGCGAAAGGATCCCCGATTCCCAAATGGCATCCCTTTTCACGATCCGGTGCGAAATAGCCAAGATATTCGCCAAAAACTGAGGAAAACCCGAATTCACACTTTTCCAAGGGGAACCCCCAGGATTTTTGCCAAAAATCGATCCAAAACTTTTGTTGGAGGATTTTGGGAATCCTTGGATGCAGATCGACGGCGAAAGGATCCCCGATTCCCAAATGGCATCCCTTTTCACGATTCGGTGCGAAATAGCCAAGATATTCGCCAAAAACTGAGGAAAACTCGAATTCACACTTTTCCAAGGGGAACCCCCAGGATTTTTGCCAAAAATCGGTCCAAAATTTTTTTTGGAGGATTTTAGGAATCCTTGGATGCAGATCGACGGCGAAAGGATCCCCGATTCCCAAATGGCATCCCTTTTCACGATCCGGTGCGAAATAGCCAAGATATTCGCCAAAAACTGAGGAAAACCCGAATTCGCACTTTTCCAAGGGGAACCCCCAGGATTTTTGCCAAAAATCGATCCAAAATTTTTTTTGGAGGATTTTAGGAATCCTTGGATGCAGATCGACGGCGAAAGGATCCCCGATTCCTTAATGGCATCCCTTTTCACGATCCGGTGCGAAATAGCCAAGTTATTCGCCAAAAACTGAGGAAAACCCGAATTCACACTTTTCCAAGGGGAACCCCCAGGATTTTTGCCAAAAATCGATCCAAAATTTTTTTTGGAGGATTTTAGGAATCCTTGGATGCAGATCGACGGCGAAAGGATCCCTGATTCCTTAATGGCATCCCTTTTCACGATCCGGTGCGAAATAGCCAAGATATTCGCCAAAAACTGAGGAAAACCCGAATTCGCACTTTTCCAAGGGGAACCCCCAGGATTTTTGTCAAAAATCGATCCAACATTTTTTTTTGAGGATTTTGGGAATCCTTGGATGCAGATCGACGGCGAAAGGATCCCCGATTCCCAAATGGCATCCCTTTTCACGATCCGGTGCGAAATAGCCAAGATATTCGCCAAAAACTGAGGAAAACCCGAATTCGCACTTTTCCAAGGGGAACCCCCAGGATTTTTGCCAAAAATCGATCCAAAACTTTTGTTGGAGGATTTTAGGAATCCTTGGATGCAGATCGACGGCGAAAGGATCCCCGATTCCTTAATGGCATCCCTTTTCACGATCCGGTGCGAAATAGCCAAGATATTCGCCAAAAACTGAGGAAAACTCGAATTCGCACTTTTCCAAGGGGAACCCCCAGGATTATTGCCAAAAATCGATCCAACATTTTTTTTTGAGGATTTTGGGAATCCTTGGATGCAGATCGACGGCGAAAGGATCCCCGATTCCCAAATGGCATCCCTTTTCACGATCCGGTGCGAAATAGCCAAGATATTCGCCAAAAACTGAGGAAAACTCGAATTCACACTTTTCCAAGGGGAACCCCCAGGATTTTTGCCAAAAATCGATCCAAAATTTTTTTTTGAGGATTTTGGGAATTCTTGGATGCAGATCGACGGCGAAAGGATCCCCGATTCCCAAATGGCATCCCTTTTCACGATCCGGTGCGAAATAGCCAAGATATTCTTTAAAAAACTGAGGAAAACCCGAATTCGCACTTTTCCAAGGGGAACCCCCAGGATTATTGCCAAAAATCGATCCAACATTTTTTTTTGAGGATTTTAGGAATCCTTGGATGCAGATCGACGGCGAAAGGATCCCCGATTCCCAAATGGCATCCCTTTTCACGATCCGGTGCGAAATAGCCAAGATATTCGCCAAAAACTGAGGAAAACCCGAATACACACTTTTCCAAGGGGAACCCCCAGGATTTTTGCCAAAAATCGATCCAAAATTTTGTTTGGAGGATTTTAGGAATCCTTGGATGCAGATCGACGGCGAAAGGATCCCCGATTCCTTAATGGCATCCCTTTTCACGATCCGGTGCGAAATAGCCAAGATATTCGCCAAAAACTGAGGAAAACCCGAATTCACACTTTTCCAAGGGGAACCCCCAGGATTTTTGCCAAAAATCGATCCAAAATTTTGTTTGGAGGATTTTAGGAATCCTTGGATGCAGATCGACGGCGAAAGGATCCCCGATTCCCAAATGGCATCCCTTTTCATGATCCGGTGCGAAATAGCCAAGATATTCGCCAAAAACTGAGGAAAACCCGAATTCGCACTTTTCCAAGGGGAACCCCCAGGATTTTTGCCAAAAATCGATCCAAAATTTTTTTTGGAGGATCTTAGGAATCCTTGGATGCAGATCGACGGCGAAAGGATCCCTGATTCCTTAATGGCATCCCTTTTCACGATCCGGTGCAAAATAGCCAAGATATTCGCCAAAAACTGAAGAAAACCCGAATTCGCACTTTTCCAAGGGGAACCCCCAGGATTTTTGCCAAAAATCGATCCAAAATTTTGTTTGGAGGATTTTAGGAATCCTTGGATGCAGATCGACGGCGAAAGGATCCCCGATTCTCAAATGGCATCCCTTTTCACGATCCGGTGCGAAATAGCCAAGATATTCGCCAAAAACTGAGGAAAACCCGAATTCGCACTTTTTCAAGGGGAACCCCCAGGATTTTTGTCAAAAATCGATCCAAAATTTTTTTTGGAGGATTTTAGGAATCCTTGGATGCAGATCGACGGCGAAAGGATCCCCGATTCCCAAATGGCATCCTTTTTCACGATCCGGTGCGAAATAGCCAAGATATTCGCCAAAAACTGAGGAAAACCCGAATTCGCACTTTTCCAAGGGGACCCCCAGGATTTTTGCCAAAAATCGATCCAAAATTTTTGTTGGAGGATTTTAGGAATCCTTGGATGCAGATCGACGGCGAAAGGATCCCCGATTCTCAAATGGCATCCCTTTTCACGATCCGGTGCGAAATAGCCAAGATATTCGCCAAAAACTGAGGAAAACCCGAATTCGCACTTTTCCAAGGGGAACTCCCAGGATTTTTGCCAAAAATCGATCCAAAATTTTGTTTGGAGGATTTTAGGAATCCTTGAATGCAGATCGACGGCGAAAGGATCCCCGATTCTTTAATGGCATCCCTTTTCACGATCCGGTGCGAAATAGCCAAGATATTCGCCAAAAACTGAGGAAAACCCGAATTCGCACTTTTCCAAGGGGAACCCCCAGGATTTTTGCCAAAAATCGATCCAAAATTTTTTTTTGAGGATTTTGGGAATCCTTGGATGCAGATCGACGGCGAAAGGATCCCCGATTCCCAAATGGCATCCCTTTTCACGATCCGGTGCGAAATAGCCAAGATATTTGCCAAAAACTGAGGAAAACCCGAATTCGCACTTTTCCAAGGGGAACCCCCAGGATTATTGCCAAAAATCGATCCAAAACGTTTGTTGGGGGATTTTAGGAATCCTTGGATGCAGATCGACGGCGAAAGGATCCCCGATTCCTTAATGGCATCCTTTTTCACGATCCGGTGCGAAATAGCCAAGATATTCGCCAAAAACTGAGGAAAACCCGAATTCGCACTTTTCCAAGGGGAACCCCCAGGATTATTGCCAAAAATCGATCCAAAATTTTTTTTTGAGGAATTTGGGAATCCTTGGATGCAGATCGACGGCGAAAGGATCCCCGATTCCCAAATGGCATCCTTTTTCACGATCCGGTGCGAAATAGCCAAGATATTCGCCAAAAACTGAGGAAAACCCGAATTCGCACTTTTCCAAGGGGAACCCCCAGGATTTTTGCCAAAAATCGATCCAAAATTTTGTTTGGAGGATTTTAGGAATCCTTGGATGCAGATCGACGGCGAAAGGATCCCTGATTCTCAAATGGCATCCCTTTTCACGATCCGGTGCGAAATAGCCAAGATATTCGCCAAAAACTGAGGAAAACCCGAATTCGCACTTTTCCAAGGGGAACCTCCAGGATTTTTGCCAAAAATCGATCCAAAATTTTTGTTGGAGGATTTTAGGAATCCTTGGATGCAGATCGACGGCGAAAGGATCCCCGATTCCCAAATGGCATCCTTTTTCACGATCCGGTGCGAAATAGCCAAGATATTCGCCAAAAACTGAGGAAAACCCGAATTCGCACTTTTCCAAGGGGACCCCCAGGATTTTTGCCAAAAATCGATCCAAAATTTTTGTTGGAGGATTTTAGGAATCCTTGGATGCAGATCGACGGCGAAAGGATCCCCGATTCTCAAATGGCATCCCTTTTCACGATCCGGTGCGAAATAGCCAAGATATTCGCCAAAAACTGAGGAAAACCCGAATTCGCACTTTTCCAAGGGGAACCCCCAGGATTTTTGCCAAAAATCGATCCAAAATTTTGTTTGGAGGATTTTAGGAATCCTTGAATGCAGATCGACGGCGAAAGGATCCCCGATTCCTTAATGGCATCCTTTTTCACGATCCGGTGCGAAATAGCCAAGATATTCGCCAAAAACTGAGGAAAACCCGAATTCGCACTTTTCCAAGGGGAACCCCCAGGATTTTTGCCAAAAATCGATCCAAAATTTTTTTTCGAGGATTTTGGGAATCCTTGGATGCAGATCGACGGCGAAAGGATCCCCGATTCCCAAATGGCATCCCTTTTCACGATCCGGTGCGAAATAGCCAAGATATTTGCCAAAAACTGAGGAAAACCCGAATTCGCACTTTTCCAAGGGGAACCCCCAGGATTATTGCCAAAAATCGATCCAAAACGTTTGTTGGGGGATTTTAGGAATCCTTGGATGCAGATCGACGGCGAAAGGATCCCCGATTCCTTAATGGCATCCTTTTTCACGATCCGGTGCGAAATAGCCAAGATATTTGCCAAAAACTGAGGAAAACCCGAATTCGCACTTTTCCAAGGGGAACCCCCAGGATTATTGCCAAAAATCGATCCAAAATTTTTTTTTGAGGATTTTGGGAATCCTTGGATGCAGATCGACGGCGAAAGGATCCCCGATTCCCAAATGGCATCCTTTTTCACGATCCGGTGCGAAATAGCCAAGATATTCGCCAAAAACTGAGGAAAACCCGAATTCGCACTTTTCCAAGGGGAACCCCCAGGATTATTGCCAAAAATCGATCCAAAACGTTTGTTGGGGGATTTTAGGAATCCTTGGATGCAGATCGACGGCGAAAGGATCCCCGATTCCCAAATGGCATCCCTTTTCACGATCCGGTGCGAAATAGCCAAGATATTTGCCAAAAACTGAGGAAAACCCGAATTCGCACTTTTCCAAGGGGAACCCCCAGGATTATTGCCAAAAATCGATCCAAAATTTTTTTTTGAGGATTTTGGGAATCCTTGGATGCAGATCGACGGCGAAAGGATCCCCGATTCCCAAATGGCATCCTTTTTCACGATCCGGTGCGAAATAGCCAAGATATTCGCCAAAAACTGAGGAAAACCCGAATTCGCACTTTTCCAAGGGGAACACCCAGGATTTTTGCCAAAAATCGATCCAAAATTTTTTTTGGAGGATTTTAGGAATCCTTGGATGCAGATCGACGGCGAAAGGATCCCCGATTCTCAAATGGCATCCCTTTTCACGATCCGGTGCGAAATAGCCAAGATATTCGCCAAAAACTGAGGAAAACCCGAATTCGCACTTTTCCAAGGGGAACCTCCAGGATTTTTGCCAAAAATCGATCCAAAATTTTTGTTGGAGGATTTTAGGAATCCTTGGATGCAGATCGACGGCGAAAGGATCCCCGATTCCCAAATGGCATCCCTTTTCACGATCCGGTGCGAAATAGCCAACTTTTCCAAGGGGAACCCCCAGGATTTTTGCCAAAAATCGATCCAAAATTTTTTTTGGAGGATTTTAGGAATCCTTGGATGCAGATCGACGGCGAAAGGATCCCCGATTCCCAAATGGCATCCCTTTTCACGATCCGGTGCGAAATAGCCAAGATATTCGCCAAAAACTGAGGAAAATCCGAATTCGCACTTTTCCAAGGGGAACCCCCAGGATTTTTGCCAAAAATCAATCCAAAATTTTGTTTGGAGGATTTTAGGAATCCTTGGATGCAGATCGACGGCGAAAGGATCCCCGATTCCCAAATGGCATCCCTTTTCACGATCCGGTGCGAAATAGCCAACTTTTCCAAGGGGAACCCCCAGGATTTTTGCCAAAAATCGATCCAAAATTTTTTTTGGAGGATTTTAGGAATCCTTGGATGCAGATCGACGGCGAAAGGATCCCCGATTCCTTAATGGCATCCCTTTTCACGATCCGGTGCGAAATAGCCAAGATATTCGCCAAAAACTGAGGAAAACCCGAATTCGCACTTTTCCAAGGGGAACCCCCAGGATTTTTGCCAAAAATCGATCCAAAATTTTTTTTGGAGGATTTTAGGAATCCTTGGATGCAGATCGACGGTGAAAGGATCTCCGATTCCCAAATGACATCTTTCTTCACGATCCGGTGCAAAATAGCCAAGATATTCGCCAAAAACTGAGGAAAACCCGAATTCGCACTTTTCCAAGGGGAACCCCCAGGATTTTTGCCAAAAATCGATCCAAAATTTTTGTTGGAGGATTTTAGGAATCCTTGGATGCAGATCGACGGCGAAAGGATCCCCGATTCCCAAATGGCATCCCTTTTCACGATCCGGTGCGAAATAGCCAAGATATTCGCCAAAAACTGAGGAAAACCCGAATTCACACTTTTCCAAGGGGAACCCCCAGGATTTTTGCCAAAAATCGATCCAAAATTTTTTTTGGAGGATTTTGGGAATCCTTGGATGCAGATCGACGGCGAAAGGATCCCTGATTCTCAAATGGCATCCCTTTTCACGATCCGGTGCGAAATAGCCAAGATATTCGCCAAAAACTGAGGAAAACCCGAATTCGCACTTTTCCAAGGGGAACCTCCAGGATTTTTGCCAAAAATCGATCCAAAATTTTTGTTGGAGGATTTTAGGAATCCTTGGATGCAGATCGACGGCGAAAGGATCCCCGATTCCCAAATGGCATCCTTTTTCACGATCCGGTGCGAAATAGCCAAGATATTCGCCAAAAACTGAGGAAAACCCGAATTCGCACTTTTCCAAGGGGACCCCCCAGGATTTTTGCCAAAAATCGATCCAAAATTTTTGTTGGAGGATTTTAGGAATCCTTGGATGCAGATCGACGGCGAAAGGATCCCCGATTCTCAAATGGCATCCCTTTTCACGATCCGGTGCGAAATAGCCAAGATATTCGCCAAAAACTGAGGAAAACCCGAATTCGCACTTTTCCAAGGGGAACCCCCAGGATTTTTGCCAAAAATCGATCCAAAATTTTGTTTGGAGGATTTTAGGAATCCTTGAATGCAGATCGACGGCGAAAGGATCCCCGATTCCTTAATGGCATCCTTTTTCACGATCCGGTGCGAAATAGCCAAGATATTCGCCAAAAACTGAGGAAAACCCGAATTCGCACTTTTCCAAGGGGAACCCCCAGGATTTTTGCCAAAAATCGATCCAAAATTTTTTTTTGAGGATTTTGGGAATCCTTGGATGCAGATCGACGGCGAAAGGATCCCCGATTCCCAAATGGCATCCCTTTTCACGATCCGGTGCGAAATAGCCAAGATATTTGCCAAAAACTGAGGAAAACCCGAATTCGCACTTTTCCAAGGGGAACCCCCAGGATTATTGCCAAAAATCGATCCAAAACGTTTGTTGGGGGATTTTAGGAATCCTTGGATGCAGATCGACGGCGAAAGGATCCCCGATTCTCAAATGGCATCCCTTTTCACGATCCGGTGCGAAATAGCCAAGATATTCGCCAAAAACTGAGGAAAACCCGAATTCGCACTTTTCCAAGGGGAACCCCCAGGATTATTGCCAAAAATCGATCCAAAATTTTTTTTTGAGGATTTTGGGAATCCTTGGATGCAGATCGACGGCGAAAGGATCCCCGATTCCCAAATGGCATCCTTTTTCACGATCCGGTGCGAAATAGCCAAGATATTCGCCAAAAACTGAGGAAAACCCGAATTCGCACTTTTCCAAGGGGAACACCCAGGATTTTTGCCAAAAATCGATCCAAAATTTTTTTTGGAGGATTTTAGGAATCCTTGGATGCAGATCGACGGCGAAAGGATCCCCGATTCTCAAATGGCATCCCTTTTCACGATCCGGTGCGAAATAGCCAAGATATTCGCCAAAAACTGAGGAAAACCCGAATTCGCACTTTTCCAAGGGGAACCTCCAGGATTTTTGCCAAAAATCGATCCAAAATTTTTGTTGGAGGATTTTAGGAATCCTTGGATGCAGATCGACGGCGAAAGGATCCCCGATTCCCAAATGGCATCCCTTTTCATGATCCGGTGCGAAATAGCCAAGATATTCGCCAAAAACTGTGGAAAACCCGAATTCGCACTTTTCCAAGGGGAACCCCCAGGATTTTTGCCAAAAATCAATCCAAAATTTTGTTTGAAGGATTTTAGGAATCCTTGGATGCAGATCGACGGCGAAAGGATCCCCGATTCCCAAATGGCATCCCTTTTCACGATCCGGTGCGAAATAGCCAACTTTTCCAAGGGGAACCCCCAGGATTTTTGCCAAAAATCGATCCAAAATTTTTTTTGGAGGATTTTAGGAATCCTTGGATGCAGATCGACGGCGAAAGGATCCCCGATTCCCAAATGGCATCCCTTTTCACGATCCGGTGCGAAATAGCCAAGATATTCGCCAAAAACTGAGGAAAATCCGAATTCGCACTTTTCCAAGGGGAACCCCCAGGATTTTTGCCAAAAATCAATCCAAAATTTTGTTTGGAGGATTTTAGGAATCCTTGGATGCAGATCGACGGCGAAAGGATCCCCGATTCCCAAATGGCATCCCTTTTTACGATCCGGTGCGAAATAGCCAAGATATTCGCCAAAAACTGAGGAAAACCCGAATTCGCACTTTTCCAAGGGGAACCCCCAGGATTTTTGCCAAAAATCGAACCAAAATTTTTTTTTGAGGATTTTAGAAATCTTTGGATGCAGATCGACGGCGAAAGGATCCCCGATTCCCAAATGGCATCCCTTTTTACGATCCGGTGCGAAATAGCCAAGATATTCGCCAAAAACTGAGGAAAACCCGAATTCGCACTTTTCCAAGGGGAACCCCCAGGATTTTTGCCAAAAATCGATCCAAAATTTTTTTTGGAGGATTTTAGGAATCCTTGGATGCAGATCGACGGTGAAAGGATCTCCGATTCCCAAATGACATCTTTCTTCACGATCCGGTGCAAAATAGCCAAGATATTCGCCAAAAACTGAGGAAAACCCGAATTCGCACTTTTCCAAGGGGAACCCCCAGGATTTTTGCCAAAAATCGATCCAACATTTTTTTTGGAGGATTTTAGGAATCCTTGGATGCAGATCGACGGCGAAAGGATCCCCGATTCTCAAATGGCATCCCTTTTCACGATCCGGTGCGAAATAGCCAAGATATTCGCCAAAAACTGAGGAAAATCCGAATTCGCACTTTTCCAAGGGGAACCCCCAGGATTTTTGCCAAAAATCAATCCAAAATTTTGTTTGGAGGATTTTAGGAATCCTTGGATGCAGATCGACGGCGAAAGGATCCCCGATTCCCAAATGGCATCCCTTTTTACGATCCGGTGCGAAATAGCCAAGATATTCGCCAAAAACTGAGGAAAACCCGAATTCGCACTTTTCCAAGGGGAACCAGCATGCAGATCGACGGTGAAAGGATCCCCGATTCCCAAATGGCACCCCTTTTCACGATCCGGTGCGAAATAGCCAAGATATTCGCCAAAAACTGAGGAAAACCCGAATTCGCACTTTTCCAAGGGGAACCCCCAGGATTTTTGCCAAAAATCGATCCAAAATTTTGTTTGGAGGATTTTAGGAATCCTTGGATGCAGATCGACGGCGAAAGGATCCCCGATTCCCAAATGGCATCCCTTTTTACGATCCGGTGCGAAATAGCCAAGATATTCGCCAAAAACTGAGGAAAATCCGAATTCGCACTTTTCCAAGGGGAACCCCCAGGATTTTTGCCAAAAATCGATCCAAAATTTTGTTTGGAGGATTTTAGGAATCCTTGGATGCAGA
This sequence comes from Drosophila bipectinata, assembly GCF_030179905.1. NCBI lineage: Eukaryota > Metazoa > Arthropoda > Insecta > Diptera > Drosophilidae > Drosophila > Drosophila bipectinata. Next base: position 10,240,163 of record NC_091734.1, read on the forward strand.
TCGACGGCGAAAGGATCCCCGATTCCCAAATGGCATCCCTTTTCACGATCCGGTGCGAAATAGCCAAGATATTCGCCAAAAACTGCGGAAAACCCGAATTCGCACTTTTCCAAGGGGAACCCCCAGGATTTTTGCCAAAAATCGATCCAAAACTTTTGTTGGAGGATTTTAGGAATCCTTGGATGCAGATCGACGGCGAAAGGATCCCCGATTCCCAAATGGCATCCCTTTTCACGATCCGGTGCGAAATAGCCAAGATATTCGCCAAAAACTGCGGAAAACCCGAATTCGCACTTTTCCAAGGGGAACCCCCAGGATTTTTGCCAAAAATCGATCCAAAATTTTTGTTGGAGGATTTTAGGAATCCTTGGATGCAGATCGACGGCGAAAGGTTCCCCGATTCCCAAATGGCATCCCTTTTCACGATCCGGTGCGAAATAGCCAAGATATTCGCCAAAAACTGAGGAAAACCCGAATTCGCACTTTTCCAAGGGGAACCCCCAGGATTTTTGCCAAAAATCGATCCAAAATTTTTGTTGGAGGATTTTAGGAATCCTTGGATGCAGATCGACGGCGAAAGGATCCCCGATTCCCAAATGGCATCCCTTTTCACGATCCGGTGCGAAATAGCCAAGATATTCGCCAAAAACTGAGGAAAATCCGAATTCGCACTTTTCCAAGGGGAACCCCCAGGATTTTTGCCAAAAATCGAACCAAAATTTTTTTTTGAGGATTTTAGAAATCTTTGGATGCAGATCGACGGCGAAAGGATCCCCGATTCCCAAATGGCATCCCTTTTCACGATCCGGTGCGAAATAGCCAAGATATTCGCCAAAAACTGAGGAAAACCCGAATTCGCACTTTTCCAAGGGGAACCCCCAGGATTTTTGCCAAAAATCGATCCAAAATTTTTTTTGGAGGATTTTAGGAATCCTTGGATGCAGATCGACGGTGAAAGGATCTCCGATTCCCAAATGACATCTTTCTTCACGATCCGGTGCAAAATAGCCAAGATATTCGCCAAAAACTGAGGAAAACCCGAATTCGCACTTTTCCAAGGGGAACCCCCAGGATTTTTGCCAAAAATCGATCCAACATTTTTTTTGGAGGATTTTAGGAATCCTTGGATGCAGATCGACGGCGAAAGGATCCCCGATTCTCAAATGGCATCCCTTTTCACGATCCGGTGCGAAATAGCCAAGATATTCGCCAAAAACTGAGGAAAATCCGAATTCGCACTTTTCCAAGGGGAACCCCCAGGATTTTTGCCAAAAATCAATCCAAAATTTTGTTTGGAGGATTTTAGGAATCCTTGGATGCAGATCGACGGCGAAAGGATCCCCGATTCCCAAATGGCATCCCTTTTTACGATCCGGTGCGAAATAGCCAAGATATTCGCCAAAAACTGAGGAAAACCCGAATTCGCACTTTTCCAAGGGGAACCCCCAGGATTTTTGCCAAAAATCAATCCAAAATTTTGTTTGGAGGATTTTAGGAATCCTTGGATGCAGATCGACGGCGAAAGGATCCCCGATTCCCAAATGGCATCCCTTTTTACGATCCGGTGCGAAATAGCCAAGATATTCGCCAAAAACTGAGGAAAATCCGAATTCGCACTTTTCCAAGGGGAACCAGCATGCAGATCGACGGTGAAAGGATCCCCGATTCCCAAATGGCACCCCTTTTCACGATCCGGTGCGAAATAGCCAAGATATTCGCCAAAAACTGAGGAAAACCCGAATTCGCACTTTTCCAAGGGGAACCCCCAGGATTTTTGCCAAAAATCGATCCAAAATTTTGTTTGGAGGATTTTAGGAATCCTTGGATGCAGATCGACGGCGAAAGGATCCCCGATTCCCAAATGGCATCCCTTTTTACGATCCGGTGCGAAATAGCCAAGATATTCGCCAAAAACTGAGGAAAATCCGAATTCGCACTTTTCCAAGGGGAACCCCCAGGATTTTTGCCAAAAATCGATCCAAAATTTTGTTTGGAGGATTTTAGGAATCCTTGGATGCAGATCGACGGCGAAAGGATCCCCGATTCCCAAATGGCATCCCTTTTCACGATCCGGTGCGAAATAGCCAAGATATTCGCCAAAAACTGAGGAAAACCCGAATTCGCACTTTTCCAAGGGGAACCCCCAGGATTTTTGCCAAAAATCAATCCAAAATTTTGTTTGGAGGATTTTAGGAATCCTTGGATGCAGATCGACGGCGAAAGGATCCCCGATTCCCAAATGGCATCCCTTTTCACGATCCGGTGCGAAATAGCCAAGATATTCGCCAAAAACTGCGGAAAACCCGAATTCGCACTTTTCCAAGGGGAACCCCCAGGATTTTTGCCAAAAATCGATCCAAAACTTTTGTTGGAGGATTTTAGGAATCCTTGGATGCAGATCGACGGCGAAAGGATCCCCGATTCCCAAATGGCATCCCTTTTCACGATCCGGTGCGAAATAGCCAAGATATTCGCCAAAAACTGCGGAAAACCCGAATTCGCACTTTTCCAAGGGGAACCCCCAGGATTTTTGCCAAAAATCGATCCAAAATTTTTGTTGGAGGATTTTAGGAATCCTTGGATGCAGATCGACGGCGAAAGGTTCCCCGATTCCCAAATGGCATCCCTTTTCACGATCCGGTGCGAAATAGCCAAGATATTCGCCAAAAACTGAGGAAAACCCGAATTCGCACTTTTCCAAGGGGAACCCCCAGGATTTTTGCCAAAAATCGATCCAAAATTTTTGTTGGAGGATTTTAGGAATCCTTGGATGCAGATCGACGGCGAAAGGTTCCCCGATTCCCAAATGGCATCCCTTTTCACGATCCGGTGCGAAATAGCCAAGATATTCGCCAAAAACTGCGGAAAACCCGAATTCGCACTTTTCCAAGGGGAACCCCCAGGTTTTTTGCCAAAAATCGATCCAAAATTTTTTTTGGAGGATTTTAGGAATCCTTGGATGCAGATCGACGGCGAAAGGATTCCCGATTCCCAAATGACATCCTTTTTTACGATCCGGTGCGAAATAGCCAAGATATTCGCCAAAAACTGCGGAAAACCCGAATTCGCACTTTTCCAAGGGGAACCCCCAGGATTTTTGCCAAAAATCGATCCAAAATTTTGTTTGGAGGATTTTAGGAATCCTTGGATGCAGATCGACGGCGAAAGGATCCCCGATTCCCAAATGGCATCCCTTTTCACGATCCGGTGCGAAATAGCCAAGATATTCGCCAAAAACTGCGGAAAACCCGAATTCGCACTTTTCCAAGGGGAACCCCCAGGTTTTTTGCCAAAAATCGATCCAAAATTTTTTTTGGAGGATTTTAGGAATCCTTGGATGCAGATCGACGGCGAAAGGATTCCCGATTCCCAAATGACATCCTTTTTTACGATCCGGTGCGAAATAGCCAAGATATTCGCCAAAAACTGCGGAAAACCCGAATTCGCACTTTTCCAAGGGGAACCCCCAGGTTTTTTGCCAAAAATCGATCCAAAATTTTTTTTGGAGGATTTTAGGAATCTTTGGATGCAGATCGACGGCGAAAGGATCCCCGATTCCCAAATGGCATCCCTTTTCACGATCCGGTGCGAAATAGCCAAGATATTCGCCAAAAACTGAGGAAAACCCGAATTCGCACTTTTCCAAGGGGAACCCCCAGGTTTTTTGCCAAAAATCGATCCAAAATTTTTTTTTGAGGATTTTGGGAATCCTTGGATGCAGATCGACGGTGAAAGGATCCCCGATTCCCAAATGGCATCCCTTTTCACGATCCGGTGCGAAATAGCCAAGATATTCGCCAAAAACTGAGGAAAACCCGAATTCGCACTTTTCGAAGGGGAACCCCCAGGATTTTTGCCAAAAATCGATCCAAAATTTTTTTTGGAGGATTTTGGGAATCCTTGGATGCAGATCGACGGCGAAAGGATCCCCGATTCCCAAATGACATCCTTTTTTACGATCCGGTGCGAAATAGCCAAGATATTCGCCAAAAACTGAGGAAAACCCGAATTCGCACTTTTCCAAGGGGAACCCCCAGGATTTTTGCCAAAAATCGATCCAAAATTTTTGTTGGAGTATTTTAGGAATCCTTGGATGCAGATCGACGGCGAAAGGATCCCCGATTCCCAAATGGCATCCCTTTTCACGATCCGGTGCGAAATAGCCAAGATATTCGCCAAAAACTGAGGAAAACCCGAATTCGCACTTTTCCAAGGGGAACCCCCAGGATTTTTGCCAAAAATCGATCCAAAATTTTTTTTGGAGGATTTTAGGAATCTTTGGATGCAGATCGACGGCGAAAGGATCCCCGATTCCCAAATGGCATCCCTTTTCACGATCCGGTGCGAAATAGCCAAGATATTCGCCAAAAACTGAGGAAAACCCGAATTCGCACTTTTCCAAGGGGAACCCCCAGGTTTTTTGCCAAAAATCGATCCAAAATTTTTTTTTGAGGATTTTGGGAATCCTTGGATGCAGATCGACGGTGAAAGGATCCCCGATTCCCAAATGGCATCCCTTTTCACGATCCGGTGCGAAATAGCCAAGATATTCGCCAAAAACTGAGGAAAACCCGAATTCGCACTTTTCGAAGGGGAACCCCCAGGATTTTTGCCAAAAATCGATCCAAAATTTTTTTTGGAGGATTTTGGGAATCCTTGGATGCAGATCGACGGTGAAAGGATCCCCGATTCCCAAATGGCATCCCTTTTCACGATCCGGTGCGAAATAGCCAAGATATTCGCCAAAAACTGAGGAAACCCCGAATTCGCACTTTTCCAAGGGGAACCCCCAGGATTTTTGCCAAAAATCGATTTAAAATTTTTTTTTGAGGATTTTAGGAATCCTTGGATGCAGATCGACGGCGAAAGGATCCCCGATTCCCAAATGGCATCCCTTTTCACGATCCGGTGCAAAATAGCCAAGATATTCGCCAAAAACTGAGGAAAACCCGAATTCGCACTTTTCCAAGGGGAACCCCCAGGATTTTTGCCAAAAATCGATCCAAAATTTTGTTTGGAGGATTTTAGGAATCTTTGGATGCAGATCGACGGCGAAAGGATCCCCGATTCCCAAATGGCATCTTTTTTTACGATCCGGTGCGAAATAGCCAAGATATTCGCCAAAAACTGAGTAAAACCCGAATTCGCACTTTTCCAAGGGGAACCCCCAGGATTTTTGCCAAAAATCGATCCAAAATTTTGTTTGGAGGATTTTAGGAATCCTTGGATGCAGATCGACGGCGAAAGGATTCCCGATTCCCAAATGACATCCTTTTTTACGATCCGGTGCGAAATAGCCAAGATATTCGCCAAAAACTGAGGAAAACCCGAATTCGCACTTTTCCAAGGGGAACCCCCAGGATTTTTGCCAAAAATCGATCCAAAATTTTTGTTGGAGTATTTTAGGAATCCTTGGATGCAGATCGACGGCGAAAGGATCCCCGATTCCCAAATGGCATCCCTTTTCACGATCCGGTGCGAAATAGCCAAGATATTCGCCAAAAACTGAGGAAAACCCGAATTCGCACTTTTCCAAGGGGAACCCCCAGGATTTTTGCCAAAAATCGGGCCAACATTTTTTTTTGAGGATTTTAGGAATCCTTGGATGCAGATCGACGGCGAAAGGATCCCCGATTCCCAAATGGCATCCCTTTTCACGATCCGGTGCGAAATAGCCAAGATATTCGCCAAAAACTGAGGAAAACCCGAATTCGCACTTTTCCAAGGGGAACCCCCAGGATTTTTGCCAAAAATCGGGCCAACATTTTTTTTTGAGGATTTTAGGAATCCTTGGATGCAGATCGACGGCGAAAGGATCCCCGATTCCCAAATGGCATCACTTTTCACGATCCGGTGCGAAATAGCCAAGATATTCGCCAAAAACTGAGGAAAACCCGAATTCGCACTTTTCCAAGGGGAACCCCCAGGATTTTTGCCAAAAATCGATCCAAAATTTTTTTTGGAGGATTTTAGGAATCCTTGGATGCAGATCGACGGCGAAAGGATTCCCGATTCCCAAATGACATCCTTTTTTACGATCCGGTGCGAAATAGCCAAGATATTCGCCAAAAACTGAGGAAAACCCGAATTCGCACTTTTCCAAGGGGAACCCCCAGGATGTTTGCCAAAAATAGATCCAAAATTTTTGTTGGAGTATTTTAGGAATCCTTGGATGCAGATCGACGGTGAAAGGATCCCCGATTCCCAAATGGCATCCCTTTTCACGATCCGGTGCGAAATAGCCAAGATCCCCGATTCCCAAATGGCATCCCTTTTCACGATCCGGTGCGAAATAGCCAAGATATTCGCCAAAAACTGAGGAAAACCCGAATTCGCACTTTTCCAAGGGAAACCCCCAGGATTTTTGCCAAAAATCGATCCAAAATTTTTTTTTGAGGATTTCAGGAATCCTTGGATGCAGATCGACGGCGAAAGGATTCCCGATTCCCAAATGACATCCTTTTTTACGATCCGGTGCGAAATAGCCAAGATATTCGCCAAAAACTGAGGAAAACCCGAATTCGCACTTTTCCAAGGGGAACCCCCAGGATTTTTGCCAAAAATCGGGCCAACATTTTTTTTTGAGGATTTTAGGAATCCTTGGATGCAGATCGACGGCGAAAGGATCCCCGATTCCCAAATGGCATCCCTTTTCACGATCCGGTGCGAAATAGCCAAGATATTCGCCAAAAACTGAGGAAAACCCGAATTCGCACTTTCCCAAGGGGAACCCCCAGGATTTTTGCCAAAAATCGGGCCAACATTTTTTTTTGAGGATTTTAGGAATCCTTGGATGCAGATCGACGGCGAAAGGATCCCCGATTCCCAAATGGCATCCCTTTTCGAAGGGGGTTCCCCTTCGAAAAGTGCGAATTCGGGTTTTCCTCAGTTTTTGGCGAATATCTTGGCTATTTCGCACCGGATCGTGAAAAGGGATGCCATTTGAGAATCGGGGATCCTTTCGCCGTCGATCTGCATCCAAGGATTCCTAAAATCCTCCAAAAAAAATTTTGGATCGATTTTTGGCAAAAATCCTGGGGGTTCCCCTTGGAAAAGTGCGAATTCGGGTTTTCCTGAGTTTTTGGCGAATATCTTGGCTATTTCGCACCGGATCGTGAAAAGGGATGCCATTTGGGAATCGGGGATCCTTTCGCCGTCGATCTGCATCCAAGGATTCCTAAAATCCTCCAAAAAAAATTTTGGATCGATTATTGGCAAAAATCCTGGGGGTTCCCCTTGGAAAAGTGCGAATTCGGGTTTTCCTCAGTTTTTGGCGAATATCTTGGCTATTTCGCACCGGATCGTGAAAAGGGATGCCATTTGGGAATCGGGGAACCTTTCGCCGTCGATCTGCATCCAAGGATTCCTAAAATCCTCCAACAAAAATTTTGGATCGATTTTTGGCAAAAATCCTGGGGGTTCCCCTTGGAAAAGTGCGAATTCGGGTTTTCCTCAGTTTTTGGCGAATATCTTGGCTATTTCGCACCGGATCGTGAAAAGGGATGCCATTTGGGAATCGGGGATCCTTTCGCCGTCGATCTGCATCCAAGGATTCCTAAAATCCTCCAAAAAAAATTTTGGATCGATTTTTGGCAAAAATCCTGGGGGTTCCCCTTGGAAAAGTGCGAATTCGGGTTTTCCTCAGTTTTTGGCGAATATCTTGGCTATTTCGCACCGGATCGTGAAAAGGGATGCCATTTGGGAATCGGGGATCCTTTCGCCGTCGATCTGCATCCAAGGATTCCTAAAATCCTCCAAACAAAATTTTGGATCGATTTTTGGCAAAAATCCTGGGGGTTCCCCTTGGAAAAGTGCGAATTCGGGTTTTCCTCAGTTTTTGGCGAATATCTTGGCTATTTCGCACCGGATCGTCAAAAGGGATGCCATATGGGAATCGGGGATCCTTTTGCCGTCGATCTGCATCCAAGGATTTCCCAAATCCTCAAAAAAAATGTTGGCTCGATTTTTACCAAAAATCCTGGGGGTTCCCCTTGGAAAAGTGCGAATTCGGTTTTTCCTCAGTTTTTGGCGAATATCTTGGCTATTTCGCACCGGATCGTGAAAAGGGATGCCATTTGGGAATCGGGGATCCTTTCGCCGTCGATCTGCATCCAAGGATTCCTAAAATCCTCCAAAAAAAATTTTGGATCGATTTTTGGCAAAAATCCTGGGGGTTCCCCTTGGAAAAGTGCGAATTCGGGTTTTCCTCAGTTTTTGGCGAATATCTTGGCTATTTCGCACCGGATCGTGAAAAGGGATGCCATTTGGGAATCGGGGATCCTTTCGCCGTCGATCTGCATCCAAGGATTCCTAAAATCCTCCAAACAAAATTTTGGATCGATTTTTGGCAAAAATCCTGGGGGTTCCCCTTGGAAAAGTGCGAATTCGGGTTTTCCTCAGTTTTTGGCGAATATCTTGGCTATTTCGCACCGGATCGTGAAAAGGGATGCCATTTGGGAATCGGGGATCCTTTCGCCGTCGATCTGCATCCAAGGATTCCTAAAATCCTCCAAACAAAATTTTGGATCGATTTTTGGCAAAAATCCTGGGGGTTCCCCTTGGAAAAGTGCGAATTCGGGTTTTTCTCAGTTTTTGGCGAATATCTTGGCTATTTCGCACCGGATCGTGAAAAGGGATGCCATTTGAGAATCGGGGATCCTTTCGCCGCCGATCTGCATCCAAGGATTCCTAAAATCCTCCAAAAAAAATTTTGGATCGATTTTTGGCAAAAATCCTGGGGGTTCCCCTTGGAAAAGTGCGAATTCGGGTTTTCCTCAGTTTTTGGCGAATATCTTGGCTATTTCGCACCGGATCGTGAAAAGGGATGCCATTTGAGAATCGGGGATCCTTTCGCCGTCGATCTGCATCCAAGGTATCCTAAAATCCTCCAAAAAAAATTTTGGATCGATTTTTGGCAAAAATCCTGGGGGTTCCCCTTGGAAAAGTGCGAATTCGGGTTTTCCTCAGTTTTTGGCGAATATCTTGGCTATTTCGCACCGGATCGTGAAAAGGGATGCCATTTGGGAATCGGGGATCCTTTCGCCGTCGATCTGCATCCAAGGATTCCTAAAATCCTCCAAACAAAATTTTGGATCGATTTTTGGCAAAAATCCTGGGGGTTCCCCTTGGAAAAGTGCGAATTCGGGTTTTCCTCAGTTTTTGGCGAATATCTTGGCTATTTCGCACCGGATCGTCAAAAGGGATGCCATATGGGAATCGGGGATCCTTTCGCCGTCGATCTGCATCCAAGGATTCCTAAAATCCCCCAAAAAAAATTTTGGATCGATTTTTGGCAAAAATCCTGGGGGTTCCCCTTGGAAAAGTGCGAATTCGGGTTTTCCTGAGTTTTTGGCGAATATCTTGGCTATTTCGCACCGGATCGTGAAAAGGGATGCCATTTGGGAATCGGGGATCCTTTCACCGTCGATCTGCATCCAAGGATTCCCAAAATCCTCCAAAAAAAATTTTGGATCGATTTTTGGCAAAAATCCTGGGGGTTCCCCTTGGAAAAGTGCGAATTCGGGTTTTCCTGAGTTTTTGGCGAATATCTTGGCTATTTCGCACCGGATCGTCAAAAGGGATGCCATATGGGAATCGGGGATCCTTTTGCCGTCGATCTGCATCCAAGGATTTCCCAAATCCTCAAAAAAAATGTTGGCTCGATTTTTACCAAAAATCCTGGGGGTTCCCCTTGGAAAAGTGCGAATTCGGATTTTCCTCAGTTTTTGGCGAATATCTTGGCTATTTCGCACCGGATCGTGAAAAGGGATGCCATTTGAGAATCGGGGATCCTTTTGCCGTCGATCTGCATCCAAGGATTTCCCAAATCCTCAAAAAAAATGTTGGCTCGATTTTTACCAAAAATCCTGGGGGTTCCCCTTGGAAAAGTGCGAATTCGGGTTTTCCTCAGTTTTTGGCGAATATCTTGGCTATTTCGCACCGGATCGTGAAAAGGGATGCCATTTGAGAATCGGGGATCCTTTCACCGTCGATCTGCATCCAAGGATTTCCCAAATCCTCAAAAAAAATGTTGGCTCGATTTTTACCAAAAATCCTGGGGGTTCCCCTTGGAAAAGTGCGAATTCGGGTTTTCCTGAGTTTTTGGCGAATATCTTGGCTATTTCGCACCGGATCGTGAAAAGGGATGCCATTTGGGAATCGGGGATCCTTTCGCCGTCGATCTGCATCCAAGGATTCCTAAAATCCTCAAAAAAAATTTTGGCCCGATTTTTGGCAAAAATCCTGGGGGTTCCCCTTGGAAAAGTGCGAATTCGGGTTTTTCTCAGTTTTTGGCGAATATCTTGGCTATTTCGCACCGGATCGTCAAAAGGGATGCCATATGGGAATCGGGGATCCTTTTGCCGTCGATCTGCATCCAAGGATTTCCCAAATCCTCAAAAAAAATGTTGGCTCGATTTTTACCAAAAATCCTGGGGGTTCCCCTTGGAAAAGTGCGAATTCGGATTTTCCTCAGTTTTTGGCGAATATCTTGGCTATTTCGCACCGGATCGTGAAAAGGGATGCCATTTGAGAATCGGGGATCCTTTCACCGTCGATCTGCATCCAAGGATTTCCCAAATCCTCAAAAAAAATGTTGGCTCGATTTTTACCAAAAATCCTGGGGGTTCCCCTTGGAAAAGTGCGAATTCGGGTTTTCCTCAGTTTTTGGCGAATATCTTGGCTATTTCGCACCGGATCGTGAAAAGGGATGCCATTTGAGAATCGGGGATCCTTTCGCCGTCGATCTGCATCCAAGGTATCCTAAAATCCTCCAAAAAAAATTTTGGATCGATTTTTGGCAAAAATCCTGGGGGTTCCCCTTGGAAAAGTGCGAATTCGGGTTTTCCTCAGTTTTTGGCGAATATCTTGGCTATTTCGCACCGGATCGTGAAAAGGGGTGCCATTTGGGAATCAGGGATCCTTTCGCCGTCGATCTGCATCCAAGGATTCCTAAAATCCTCCAAAACAAATTTTGGATCGATTTTTGGCAAAAATCCTGGGGGTTCCCCTTGGAAAAGTGCGAATTCGGATTTTCCTCAGTTTTTGGCGAATATCTTGGCTATTTCGCACCGGATCGTGAAAAGGGATGCCATTTGGGAATCGGGTATCCTTTCGCCGTCGATCTGCATCCAAGGATTCCTAAAATCCTCCAAAAAAAATTTTGGATCGATTTTTGGCAAAAATCCTGGGGGTTCCCCTTGGAAAAGTGCGAATTCGGATTTTCCTCAGTTTTTGGCGAATATCTTGGCTATTTCGCACCGGATCGTGAAAAGGGGTGCCATTTGGGAATCGGGGATCCTTTCACCGTCGATCTGCATCCAAGGATTCCCAAAATCCTCCAAAAAAAATTTTGGATCGATTTTTGGCAAAAATCCTGGGGGTTCCCCTTGGAAAAGTGCGAATTCGGATTTTCCTCAGTTTTTGGCGAATATCTTGGCTATTTCGCACCGGATCGTGAAAAGGGATGCCATTTGGGAATCGGGGATCCTTTCGCCGTCGATCTGCATCCAAGGATTCCTAAAATCCTCCAAAAAAAATGTTGGATCGATTTTTGGCAAAAATCCTGGGGGTTCCCCTTGGAAAAGTGCGAATTCGGGTTTTCCTCAGTTTTTGGCGAATATCTTGGCTATTTCGCACCGGATCGTGAAAAGGGGTGCCATTTGGGAATCGGGGATCCTTTCACCGTCGATCTGCATCCAAGGATTCCCAAAATCCTCCAAAAAAAATTTTGGATCGATTTTTGGCAAAAATCCTGGGGGTTCCCCTTGGAAAAGTGCGAATTCGGATTTTCCTCAGTTTTTGGCGAATATCTTGGCTATTTCGCACCGGATCGTGAAAAGGGGTGCCATTTGGGAATCAGGGATCCTTTCGCCGTCGATCTGCATCCAAGGATTCCTAAAATCCTCCAAAAAAAATTTTGGATCGATTTTTGGCAAAAATCCTGGGGGTTCCCCTTGGAAAAGTGCGAATTCGGGTTTTCCTCAGTTTTTGGCGAATATCTTGGCTATTTCGCACCGGATCGTGAAAAGGGATGCCATTTGGGAATCGGGGATCCTTTCGCCGTCGATCTGCATCCAAGGATTCCTAAAATCCTCCAAAACAAATTTTGGATCGATTTTTGGCAAAAATCCTGGGGGTTCCCCTTGGAAAAGTGCGAATTCGGATTTTCCTCAGTTTTTGGCGAATATCTTGGCTATTTCGCACCGGATCGTGAAAAGGGATGCCATTTGGGAATCGGGTATCCTTTCGCCGTCGATCTGCATCCAAGGATTCCTAAAATCCTCCAAAAAAAATTTTGGATCGATTTTTGGCAAAAATCCTGGGGGTTCCCCTTGGAAAAGTGCGAATTCGGGTTTTCCTGAGTTTTTGGCGAATATCTTGGCTATTTCGCACCGGATCGTGAAAAGGGATGCCATTTGGGAATCGGGGATCCTTTCACCGTCGATCTGCATCCAAGGATTCCCAAAATCCTCAAAAAAAAATTTTGGATCGATTTTTGGCAAAAATCCTGGGGGTTCCCCTTGGAAAAGTGCGAATTCGGGTTTTCCTCAGTTTTTGGCGAATATCTTGGCTATTTCGCACCGGATCGTGAAAAGGGATGCCATTTGGGAATCGGGGATCCTTTCGCCGTCGATCTGCATCCAAGGATTCCTAAAATCCTCCAAAACAAATTTTGGATCGATTTTTGGCAAAAATCCTGGGGGTTCCCCTTGGAAAAGTGCGAATTCGGATTTTCCTCAGTTTTTGGCGAATATCTTGGCTATTTCGCACCGGATCGTGAAAAGGGATGCCATTTGGGAATCGGGTATCCTTTCGCCGTCGATCTGGATCCAAGGATTCCTAAAATCCTCCAAAAAAAATGTTGGATCGATTTTTGGCAAAAATCCTGGGGGTTCCCCTTGGAAAAGTGCGAATTCGGGTTTTCCTCAGTTTTTGGCGAATATCTTGGCTATTTCGCACCGGATCGTGAAAAGGGGTGCCATTTGGGAATCGGGGATCCTTTCACCGTCGATCTGCATCCAAGGATTCCCAAAATCCTCCAAAAAAAATTTTGGATCGATTTTTGGCAAAAATCCTGGGGGTTCCCCTTGGAAAAGTGCGAATTCGGGTTTTCCTCAGTTTTTGGCGAATATCTTGGCTATTTCGCACCGGATCGTGAAAAGGGGTGCCATTTGGGAATCAGGGATCCTTTCGCCGTCGATCTGCATCCAAGGATTCCTAAAATCCTCCAAAACAAATTTTGGATCGATTTTTGGCAAAAATCCTGGGGGTTCCCCTTGGAAAAGTGCGAATTCGGGTTTTCCTCAGTTTTTGGCGAATATCTTGGCTATTTCGCACCGGATCGTGAAAAGGGGTGCCATTTGGGAATCAGGGATCCTTTCGCCGTCGATCTGCATCCAAGGATTCCTAAAATCCTCCAAAACAAATTTTGGATCGATTTTTGGCAAAAATCCTGGGGGTTCCCCTTGGAAAAGTGCGAATTCGGATTTTCCTCAGTTTTTGGCGAATATCTTGGCTATTTCGCACCGGATCGTGAAAAGGGATGCCATTTGGGAATCGGGTATCCTTTCGCCGTCGATCTGCATCCAAGGATTCCTAAAATCCTCCAAAAAAAATTTTGGATCGATTTTTGGCAAAAATCCTGGGGGTTCCCCTTGGAAAAGTGCGAATTCGGGTTTTCCTGAGTTTTTGGCGAATATCTTGGCTATTTCGCACCGGATCGTGAAAAGGGATGCCATTTGGGAATCGGGGATCCTTTCACCGTCGATCTGCATCCAAGGATTCCCAAAATCCTCAAAAAAAAATTTTGGATCGATTTTTGGCAAAAATCCTGGGGGTTCCCCTTGGAAAAGTGCGAATTCGGGTTTTCCTCAGTTTTTGGCGAATATCTTGGCTATTTCGCACCGGATCGTGAAAAGGGATGCCATTTGGGAATCGGGGATCCTTTCGCCGTCGATCTGCATCCAAGGATTCCTAAAATCCTCAAAAAAAAATTTTGGCCCGATTTTTAGCAAAAATCCTGGGGGTTCCCCTTGGAAAAGTGCGAATTCGGGTTTTTCTCAGTTTTTGGCGAATATCTTGGCTATTTCGCACCGGATCGTCAAAAGGGATGCCATATGGGAATCGGGGATCCTTTTGCCGTCGATCTGCATCCAAGGATTTCCCAAATCCTCAAAAAATATGTTGGCTCGATTTTTACCAAAAATCCTGGGGGTTCCCCTTGGAAAAGTGCGAATTCGGGTTTTCCTCAGTTTTTGGCGAATATCTTTGCTATTTCGCACCGGATCGTGAAAAGGGATGCCATTTGAGAATCGGGGATCCTTTCGCCGTCGATCTGCATCCAAGGATTCCTAAAATCCTCCAAACAAAATTTTGGATCGATTTTTGGCAAAAATCCTGGGGGTTCCCCTTGGAAAAGTGCGAATTCGGGTTTTCCTCAGTTTTTGGCGAATATCTTGGCTATTTCGCACCGGATCGTGAAAAGGGATGCCATTTGAGAATCGGGGATCCTTTCGCCGTCGATCTGCATCCAAGGTATCCTAAAATCCTCCAAACAAAATTTTGGATCGATTTTTGGCAAAAATCCTGGGGGTTCCCCTTGGAAAAGTGCGAATTCGGGTTTTCCTCAGTTTTTGGCGAATATCTTGGCTATTTCGCACCGGATCGTGAAAAGGGATGCCATTTAGGAATCGGGTATCCTTTTGCCGTCGATCTGCATCCAAGGATTCCTAAAATCCTCCAAAAAAAATTTTGGATCGATTTTTGGCAAAAATCCTGGGGGTTCCCCTTGGAAAAGTGCGAATTCGGGTTTTCCTCAGTTTTTGGCGAATATCTTGGCTATTTCGCACCGGATCGTGAAAAGGGATGCCATTTGAGAATCGGGGATCCTTTCGCCGTCGATCTGCATCCAAGGATTCCTAAAATCCTCCAAAAAAATTTTGGATCGATTTTTGGCAAAAATCCTGGGGGTTCCCCTTGGAAAAGTGCGAATTCGGGTTTTCCTCAGTTTTTGGCGAATATCTTGGCTATTTCGCACCGGATCGTGAAAAGGGATGCCATTTGAGAATCGGGGATCCTTTCGCCGTCGATCTGCATCCAAGGTATCCTAAAATCCTCCAAAAAAAATTTTGGATCGATTTTTGGCAAAAATCCTGGGGGTTCCCCTTGGAAAAGTGCGAATTCGGGTTTTCCTCAGTTTTTGGCGAATATCTTGGCTATTTTGCACCGGATCGTGAAAAGGGGTGCCATTTGGGAATCGGGGATCCTTTCACCGTCGATCTGCATCCAAGGATTCCCAAAATCCTCCAAAAAAAATTTTGGATCGATTTTTGGCAAAAATCCTGGGGGTTCCCCTTGGAAAAGTGCGAATTCGGGTTTTTCTGAGTTTTTGGCGAATATCTTGGCTATTTCGCACCGGATCGTGAAAAGGGATGCCATTTGGGAATCGGGTATCCTTTTGCCGTCGATCTGCATCCAAGGATTCCTAAAATCCTCCAAAAAAAATTTTGGATCGATTTTTGGCAAAAATCCTGGGGGTTCCCCTTGGAAAAGTGCGAATTCGGATTTTCCTCAGTTTTTGGCGAATATCTTGGCTATTTCGCACCGGATCGTGAAAAGGGGTGCCATTTGGGAATCGGGGATCCTTTCGCCGTCGATCTGCATCCAAGGATTCCTAAAATCCTCCAAAAAAAATTTTGGATCGATTTTTGGCAAAAATCCTGGGGGTTCCCCTTGGAAAAGTGCGAATTCGGGTTTTCCTCAGTTTTTGGCGAATATCTTGGCTATTTCGCACCGGATCGTAAAAAGGGATGCCATATGGGAATCGGGGATCCTTTTGCCGTCGATCTGCATCCAAGGATTTCCCAAATCCTCCAAAAAAAATGTTGGCTCGATTTTTACCAAAAATTCTGGGGGTTCCCCTTGGAAAAGTGCGAATTCGGATTTTCCTCAGTTTTTGGCGAATATCTTGGCTATTTCGCACCGGATCGTGAAAAGGGGTGCCATTTGGGAATCGGGTATCCTTTTGCCGTCGATCTGCATCCAAGGATTCCTAAAATCCTCCAAAAAAAATTTTGGATCGATTTTTGGCAAAAATCCTGGGGGTTCCCCTTGGAAAAGTGCGAATTCGGATTTTCCTCAGTTTTTGGCGAATATCTTGGCTATTTCGCACCGGATCGTGAAAAGGGGTGCCATTTGGGAATCGGGGATCCTTTTGCCGTCGATCTGCATCCAAGGATTCCTAAAATCCTCCAAGCAAAATTTTGGATCGATTTTTGGCAAAAATCCTGGGGGTTCCCCTTGGAAAAGTGCGAATTCGGATTTTCCTCAGTTTTTGGCGAATATCTTGGCTATTTCGCACCGGATCGTGAAAAGGGATGCCATTTGGGAATCGGGTATCCTTTCGCCGTCGATCTGCATCCAAGGATTCCTAAAATCCTCCAAAAAAAATTTTGGATCGATTTTTGGCAAAAATCCTGGGGGTTCCCCTTGGAAAAGTGCGAATTCGGGTTTTCCTGAGTTTTTGGCGAATATCTTGGCTATTTCGCACCGGATCGTGAAAAGGGATGCCATTTGGGAATCGGGGATCCTTTCACCGTCGATCTGCATCCAAGGATTCCCAAAATCCTCAAAAAAAAATTTTGGATCGATTTTTGGCAAAAATCCTGGGGGTTCCCCTTGGAAAAGTGCGAATTCGGGTTTTCCTCAGTTTTTGGCGAATATCTTGGCTATTTCGCACCGGATCGTGAAAAGGGATGCCATTTGGGAATCGGGGATCCTTTCGCCGTCGATCTGCATCCAAGGATTCCTAAAATCCTCAAAAAAAAATTTTGGCCCGATTTTTAGCAAAAATCCTGGGGGTTCCCCTTGGAAAAGTGCGAATTCGGGTTTTTCTCAGTTTTTGGCGAATATCTTGGCTATTTCGCACCGGATCGTCAAAAGGGATGCCATATGGGAATCGGGGATCCTTTTGCCGTCGATCTGCATCCAAGGATTTCCCAAATCCTCAAAAAATATGTTGGCTCGATTTTTACCAAAAATCCTGGGGGTTCCCCTTGGAAAAGTGCGAATTCGGGTTTTCCTCAGTTTTTGGCGAATATCTTTGCTATTTCGCACCGGATCGTGAAAAGGGATGCCATTTGAGAATCGGGGATCCTTTCGCCGTCGATCTGCATCCAAGGATTCCTAAAATCCTCCAAAAAAAATTTTGGATCGATTTTTGGCAAAAATCCTGGGGGTTCCCCTTGGAAAAGTGCGAATTCGGGTTTTCCTCAGTTTTTGGCGAATATCTTGGCTATTTCGCACCGGATCGTGAAAAGGGATGCCATTTGAGAATCGGGGATCCTTTCGCCGTCGATCTGCATCCAAGGTATCCTAAAATCCTCCAAACAAAATTTTGGATCGATTTTTGGCAAAAATCCTGGGGGTTCCCCTTGGAAAAGTGCGAATTCGGGTTTTCCTCAGTTTTTGGCGAATATCTTGGCTATTTCGCACCGGATCGTGAAAAGGGATGCCATTTAGGAATCGGGTATCCTTTTGCCGTCGATCTGCATCCAAGGATTCCTAAAATCCTCCAAAAAAAATTTTGGATCGATTTTTGGCAAAAATCCTGGGGGTTCCCCTTGGAAAAGTGCGAATTCGGGTTTTCCTCAGTTTTTGGCGAATATCTTGGCTATTTCGCACCGGATCGTGAAAAGGGATGCCATTTGAGAATCGGGGATCCTTTCGCCGTCGATCTGCATCCAAGGATTCCTAAAATCCTCCAAAAAAAATTTTGGATCGATTTTTGGCAAAAATCCTGGGGGTTCCCCTTGGAAAAGTGCGAATTCGGGTTTTCCTCAGTTTTTGGCGAATATCTTGGCTATTTCGCACCGGATCGTGAAAAGGGATGCCATTTGAGAATCGGGGATCCTTTCGCCGTCGATCTGCATCCAAGGTATCCTAAAATCCTCCAAAAAAAATTTTGGATCGATTTTTGGCAAAAATCCTGGGGGTTCCCCTTGGAAAAGTGCGAATTCGGGTTTTCCTCAGTTTTTGGCGAATATCTTGGCTATTTTGCACCGGATCGTGAAAAGGGGTGCCATTTGGGAATCGGGGATCCTTTCACCGTCGATCTGCATCCAAGGATTCCCAAAATCCTCCAAAAAAAATTTTGGATCGATTTTTGGCAAAAATCCTGGGGGTTCCCCTTGGAAAAGTGCGAATTCGGGTTTTTCTGAGTTTTTGGCGAATATCTTGGCTATTTCGCACCGGATCGTGAAAAGGGATGCCATTTGGGAATCGGGTATCCTTTTGCCGTCGATCTGCATCCAAGGATTCCTAAAATCCTCCAAAAAAAATTTTGGATCGATTTTTGGCAAAAATCCTGGGGGTTCCCCTTGGAAAAGTGCGAATTCGGATTTTCCTCAGTTTTTGGCGAATATCTTGGCTATTTCGCACCGGATCGTGAAAAGGGGTGCCATTTGGGAATCGGGGATCCTTTCGCCGTCGATCTGCATCCAAGGATTCCTAAAATCCTCCAAAAAAAATTTTGGATCGATTTTTGGCAAAAATCCTGGGGGTTCCCCTTGGAAAAGTGCGAATTCGGGTTTTCCTCAGTTTTTGGCGAATATCTTGGCTATTTCGCACCGGATCGTAAAAAGGGATGCCATATGGGAATCGGGGATCCTTTTGCCGTCGATCTGCATCCAAGGATTTCCCAAATCCTCCAAAAAAAATGTTGGCTCGATTTTTACCAAAAATTCTGGGGGTTCCCCTTGGAAAAGTGCGAATTCGGATTTTCCTCAGTTTTTGGCGAATATCTTGGCTATTTCGCACCGGATCGTGAAAAGGGGTGCCATTTGGGAATCGGGGATCCTTTCGCCGTCGATCTGCATCCAAGGATTCCTAAAATCCTCCAAAAAAAATTTTGGATCGATTTTTGGCAAAAATCCTGGGGGTTCCCCTTGGAAAAGTGCGAATTCGGGTTTTCCTCAGTTTTTGGCGAATATCTTGGCTATTTCGCACCGGATCGTGAAAAGGGATGCCATTTGGGAATCGGGGATCCTTTCGCCGTCGATCTGCATCCAAGGATTCCTAAAATCCTCCAAAAAAAATTTTGGATCGATTTTTGGCAAAAATCCTGGGGGTTCCCCTTGGAAAAGTGCGAATTCGGATTTTCCTCAGTTTTTGGCGAATATCTTGGCTATTTCGCACCGGATCGTGAAAAGGGGTGCCATTTGGGAATCGGGGATCCTTTCGCCGTCGATCTGCATCCAAGGATTCCTAAAATCCTCCAAAAAAAATTTTGGATCGATTTTTGGCAAAAATCCTGGGGGTTCCCCTTGGAAAAGTGCGAATTCGGGTTTTCCTCAGTTTTTGGCGAATATCTTGGCTATTTCGCACCGGATCGTGAAAAGGGGTGCCATTTGGGAATCGGGGATCCTTTCACCGTCGATCTGCATCCAAGGATTCCCAAAATCCTCCAAAAAAAATTTTGGATCGATTTTTGGCAAAAATCCTGGGGGTTCCCCTTGGAAAAGTGCGAATTCGGGTTTTCCTCAGTTTTTGGCGAATATCTTGGCTATTTCGCACCGGATCGTGAAAAGGGGTGCCATTTGGGAATCGGGGATCCTTTCGCCGTCGATCTGCATCCAAGGTATCCTAAAATCCTCCAAAAAAAATTTTGGATCGATTTTTGGCAAAAATCCTGGGGGTTCCCCTTGGAAAAGTGCGAATTCGGATTTTCCTCAGTTTTTGGCGAATATCTTGGCTATTTCGCACCGGATCGTGAAAAGGGGTGCCATTTGGGAATCGGGGATCCTTTCGCCGTCGATCTGCATCCAAGGATTCCTAAAATCCTCCAAAAAAAATTTTGGATCGATTTTTGGCAAAAATCCTGGGGGTTCCCCTTGGAAAAGTGCGAATTCGGGTTTTCCTCAGTTTTTGGCGAATATCTTGGCTATTTCGCACCGGATCGTGAAAAGGGGTGCCATTTGGGAATCGGGGATCCTTTCGCCGTCGATCTGCATCCAAGGTATCCTAAAATCCTCCAAAAAAAATTTTGGATCGATTTTTGGCAAAAATCCTGGGGGTTCCCCTTGGAAAAGTGCGAATTCGGGTTTTCCTCAGTTTTTGGCGAATATCTTGGCTATTTCGCACCGGATCGTGAAAAGGGGTGCCATTTGGGAATCGGGGATCCTTTCACCGTCGATCTGCATCCAAGGATTCCCAAAATCCTCCAAAAAAAATTTTGGATCGATTTTTGGCAAAAATCCTGGGGGTTCCCCTTGGAAAAGTGCGAATTCGGGTTTTCCTCAGTTTTTGGCGAATATCTTGGCTATTTCGCACCGGATCGTGAAAAAGGGTGCCATTTGGGAATCGGGGATCCTTTCACCGTCGATCTGCATCCAAGGATTCCTAAAATCCTCCAAAAAAAATTTTGGATCGATTTTTGGCAAAAATCCTGGGGGTTCCCCTTGGAAAAGTGCGAATTCGGGTTTTCCTCAGTTTTTGGCGAATATCTTGGCTATTTCGCACCGGATCGTAAAAAGGGATGCCATATGGGAATCGGGGATCCTTTTGCCGTCGATCTGCATCCAAGGATTTCCCAAATCCTCCAAAAAAAATGTTGGCTCGATTTTTACCAAAAATTCTGGGGGTTCCCCTTGGAAAAGTGCGAATTCGGATTTTCCTCAGTTTTTGGCGAATATCTTGGCTATTTCGCACCGGATCGTGAAAAGGGGTGCCATTTGGGAATCGGGGATCCTTTCGCCGTCGATCTGCATCCAAGGATTCCTAAAATCCTCCAAAAAAAATTTTGGATCGATTTTTGGCAAAAATCCTGGGGGTTCCCCTTGGAAAAGTGCGAATTCGGGTTTTCCTCAGTTTTTGGCGAATATCTTGGCTATTTCGCACCGGATCGTGAAAAGGGATGCCATTTGGGAATCGGGGATCCTTTCGCCGTCGATCTGCATCCAAGGATTCCTAAAATCCTCCAAAAAAAATTTTGGATCGATTTTTGGCAAAAATCCTGGGGGTTCCCCTTGGAAAAGTGCGAATTCGGATTTTCCTCAGTTTTTGGCGAATATCTTGGCTATTTCGCACCGGATCGTGAAAAGGGGTGCCATTTGGGAATCGGGGATCCTTTCGCCGTCGATCTGCATCCAAGGATTCCTAAAATCCTCCAAAAAAAATTTTGGATCGATTTTTGGCAAAAATCCTGGGGGTTCCCCTTGGAAAAGTGCGAATTCGGGTTTTCCTCAGTTTTTGGCGAATATCTTGGCTATTTCGCACCGGATCGTGAAAAGGGGTGCCATTTGGGAATCGGGGATCCTTTCACCGTCGATCTGCATCCAAGGATTCCCAAAATCCTCCAAAAAAAATTTTGGATCGATTTTTGGCAAAAATCCTGGGGGTTCCCCTTGGAAAAGTGCGAATTCGGGTTTTCCTCAGTTTTTGGCGAATATCTTGGCTATTTCGCACCGGATCGTGAAAAGGGGTGCCATTTGGGAATCGGGGATCCTTTCGCCGTCGATCTGCATCCAAGGTATCCTAAAATCCTCCAAAAAAAATTTTGGATCGATTTTTGGCAAAAATCCTGGGGGTTCCCCTTGGAAAAGTGCGAATTCGGATTTTCCTCAGTTTTTGGCGAATATCTTGGCTATTTCGCACCGGATCGTGAAAAGGGGTGCCATTTGGGAATCGGGGATCCTTTCGCCGTCGATCTGCATCCAAGGATTCCTAAAATCCTCCAAAAAAAATTTTGGATCGATTTTTGGCAAAAATCCTGGGGGTTCCCCTTGGAAAAGTGCGAATTCGGGTTTTCCTCAGTTTTTGGCGAATATCTTGGCTATTTCGCACCGGATCGTGAAAAGGGGTGCCATTTGGGAATCGGGGATCCTTTCGCCGTCGATCTGCATCCAAGGTATCCTAAAATCCTCCAAAAAAAATTTTGGATCGATTTTTGGCAAAAATCCTGGGGGTTCCCCTTGGAAAAGTGCGAATTCGGGTTTTCCTCAGTTTTTGGCGAATATCTTGGCTATTTCGCACCGGATCGTGAAAAGGGGTGCCATTTGGGAATCGGGGATCCTTTCACCGTCGATCTGCATCCAAGGATTCCCAAAATCCTCCAAAAAAAATTTTGGATCGATTTTTGGCAAAAATCCTGGGGGTTCCCCTTGGAAAAGTGCGAATTCGGGTTTTCCTCAGTTTTTGGCGAATATCTTGGCTATTTCGCACCGGATCGTGAAAAGGGGTGCCATTTGGGAATCGGGGATCCTTTCACCGTCGATCTGCATCCAAGGATTCCCAAAATCCTCCAAAAAAAAATTTTGGATCGATTTTTGGCAAAAATCCTGGGGGTTCCCCTTGGAAAAGTGCGAATTCGGGTTTTCCTCAGTTTTTGGCGAATATCTTGGCTATTTCGCACCGGATCGTGAAAAGGGGTGCCATTTGGGAATCGGGGATCCTTTCACCGTCGATCTGCATCCAAGGATTCCCAAAATCCTCCAAAAAAAATTTTGGATCGATTTTTGGCAAAAATCCTGGGGGTTCCCCTTGGAAAAGTGCGAATTCGGGTTTTCCTCAGTTTTTGGCGAATATCTTGGCTATTTCGCACCGGATCGTGAAAAGGGGTGCCATTTGGGAATCGGGGATCCTTTCGCCGTCGATCTGCATCCAAGGATTCCTAAAATCCTCCAAAAAAAATTTTGGATCGATTTTTGGCAAAAATCCTGGGGGTTCCCCTTGAAAAAGTGCGAATTCGGGTTTTCCTCAGTTTTTGGCGAATATCTTGGCTATTTCGCACCGGATCGTGAAAAGGGATGCCATTTGGGAATCGGGGATCCTTTCGCCGTCGATCTGCATCCAAGGATTCCTAAAATCCTCCAAAAAAAATTTTGGATCGATTTTTGGCAAAAATCCTGGGGGTTCCCCTTGGAAAAGTGCGAATTCGGATTTTCCTCAGTTTTTGGCGAATATCTTGGCTATTTCGCACCGGATCGTGAAAAGGGGTGCCATTTGGGAATCGGGGATCCTTTCGCCGTCGATCTGCATCCAAGGATTCCTAAAATCCTCCAAAAAAAATTTTGGATCGATTTTTGGCAAAAATCCTGGGGGTTCCCCTTGGAAAAGTGCGAATTCGGGTTTTCCTCAGTTTTTGGCGAATATCTTGGCTATTTCGCACCGGATCGTGAAAAGGGGTGCCATTTGGGAATCGGGGATCCTTTCACCGTCGATCTGCATCCAAGGATTCCCAAAATCCTCCAAAAAAAATTTTGGATCGATTTTTGGCAAAAATCCTGGGGGTTCCCCTTGGAAAAGTGCGAATTCGGGTTTTCCTCAGTTTTTGGCGAATATCTTGGCTATTTCGCACCGGATCGTGAAAAGGGGTGCCATTTGGGAATCGGGGATCCTTTCGCCGTCGATCTGCATCCAAGGTATCCTAAAATCCTCCAAAAAAAATTTTGGATCGATTTTTGGCAAAAATCCTGGGGGTTCCCCTTGGAAAAGTGCGAATTCGGGTTTTCCTCAGTTTTTGGCGAATATCTTGGCTATTTCGCACCGGATCGTGAAAAGGGGTGCCATTTGGGAATCGGGGATCCTTTCACCGTCGATCTGCATCCAAGGATTCCCAAAATCCTCCAAAAAAAATTTTGGATCGATTTTTGGCAAAAATCCTGGGGGTTCCCCTTGGAAAAGTGCGAATTCGGGTTTTCCTCAGTTTTTGGCGAATATCTTGGCTATTTCGCACCGGATCGTGAAAAGGGGTGCCATTTGGGAATCGGGGATCCTTTCACCGTCGATCTGCATCCAAGGATTCCCAAAATCCTCCAAAAAAAATTTTGGATCGATTTTTGGCAAAAATCCTGGGGGTTCCCCTTGGAAAAGTGCGAATTCGGGTTTTCCTCAGTTTTTGGCGAATATCTTGGCTATTTCGCACCGGATCGTGAAAAGGGGTGCCATTTGGGAATCGGGGATCCTTTCGCCGTCGATCTGCATCCAAGGTATCCTAAAATCCTCCAAAAAAAATTTTGGATCGATTTTTGGCAAAAATCCTGGGGGTTCCCCTTGGAAAAGTGCGAATTCGGATTTTCCTCAGTTTTTGGCGAATATCTTGGCTATTTCGCACCGGATCGTGAAAAGGGGTGCCATTTGGGAATCGGGGATCCTTTCGCCGTCGATCTGCATCCAAGGATTCCTAAAATCCTCCAAAAAAAATTTTGGATCGATTTTTGGCAAAAATCCTGGGGGTTCCCCTTGGAAAAGTGCGAATTCGGGTTTTCCTCAGTTTTTGGCGAATATCTTGGCTATTTCGCACCGGATCGTGAAAAGGGGTGCCATTTGGGAATCGGGGATCCTTTCACCGTCGATCTGCATCCAAGGATTCCCAAAATCCTCCAAAAAAAATTTTGGATCGATTTTTGGCAAAAATCCTGGGGGTTCCCCTTGGAAAAGTGCGAATTCGGGTTTTCCTCAGTTTTTGGCGAATATCTTGGCTATTTCGCACCGGATCGTGAAAAGGGGTGCCATTTGGGAATCGGGGATCCTTTCACCGTCGATCTGCATCCAAGGATTCCCAAAATCCTCCAAAAAAATTTTGGATCGATTTTTGGCAAAAATCCTGGGGGTTCCCCTTGGAAAAGTGCGAATTCGGGTTTTCCTCAGTTTTTGGCGAATATCTTGGCTATTTCGCACCGGATCGTGAAAAGGGGTGCCATTTGGGAATCGGGGATCCTTTCACCGTCGATCTGCATCCAAGGATTCCCAAAATCCTCCAAAAAAAATTTTGGATCGATTTTTGGCAAAAATCCTGGGGGTTCCCCTTGGAAAAGTGCGAATTCGGGTTTTCCTCAGTTTTTGGCGAATATCTTGGCTATTTCGCACCGGATCGTGAAAAGGGGTGCCATTTGGGAATCGGGGATCCTTTCGCCGTCGATCTGCATCCAAGGTATCCTAAAATCCTCCAAAAAAAATTTTGGATCGATTTTGGCAAAAATCCTGGGGGTTCCCCTTGGAAAAGTGCGAATTCGGATTTTCCTCAGTTTTTGGCGAATATCTTGGCTATTTCGCACCGGATCGTGAAAAGGGGTGCCATTTGGGAATCGGGGATCCTTTCGCCGTCGATCTGCATCCAAGGATTCCTAAAATCCTCCAAAAAAAATTTTGGATCGATTTTTGGCAAAAATCCTGGGGGTTCCCCTTGGAAAAGTGCGAATTCGGATTTTCCTCAGTTTTTGGCGAATATCTTGGCTATTTCGCACCGGATCGTGAAAAGGGGTGCCCTTTGGGAATCGGGGATCCTTTCGCCGTCGATCTGCATCCAAGGATTCCTAAAATCCTCCAAAAAAAATTTTGGATCGATTTTTGGCAAAAATCCTGGGGGTTCCCCTTGGAAAAGTGCGAATTCGGGTTTTCCTCAGTTTTTGGCGAATATCTTGGCTATTTCGCACCGGATCGTGAAAAGGGGTGCCATTTGGGAATCGGGGATCCTTTCACCGTCGATCTGCATCCAAGGATTCCCAAAATCCTCCAAAAAAAATTTTGGATCGATTTTTGGCAAAAATCCTGGGGGTTCCCCTTGGAAAAGTGCGAATTCGGGTTTTCCTCAGTTTTTGGCGAATATCTTGGCTATTTCGCACCGGATCGTGAAAAGGGGTGCCATTTGGGAATCGGGGATCCTTTCGCCGTCGATCTGCATCCAAGGATTCCTAAAATCCTCCAAAAAAAATTTTGGATCGATTTTTGGCAAAAATCCTGGGGGTTCCCCTTGGAAAAGTGCGAATTCGGGTTTTCCTCAGTTTTTGGCGAATATCTTGGCTATTTCGCACCGGATCGTGAAAAGGGATGCCATTTGGGAATCGGGGATCCTTTCGCCGTCGATCTGCATCCAAGGATTCCTAAAATCCTCCAAAAAAAATTTTGGATCGATTTTTGGCAAAAATCCTGGGGGTTCCCCTTGGAAAAGTGCGAATTCGGATTTTCCTCAGTTTTTGGCGAATATCTTGGCTATTTCGCACCGGATCGTGAAAAGGGGTGCCATTTGGGAATCGGGGATCCTTTCGCCGTCGATCTGCATCCAAGAATTCCTAAAATCCTCCAAAAAAAATTTTGGATCGATTTTTGGCAAAAATCCTGGGGGTTCCCCTTGGAAAAGTGCGAATTCGGGTTTTCCTCAGTTTTTGGCGAATATCTTGGCTATTTCGCACCGGATCGTGAAAAGGGGTGCCATTTGGGAATCGGGGATCCTTTCACCGTCGATCTGCATCCAAGGATTCCCAAAATCCTCCAAAAAAAATTTTGGATCGATTTTTGGCAAAAATCCTGGGGGTTCCCCTTGGAAAAGTACGAATTCGGGTTTTCCTCAGTTTTTGGCGAATATCTTGGCTATTTCGCACCGGATCGTGAAAAGGGATGCCATTTGGGAATCGGGGATCCTTTCGCCGTCGATCTGCATCCAAGGATTCCTAAAATCCTCAAAAAAAAATTTTGGATCGATTTTTGGCAAAAATCCTGGGGGTTCCCCTTGGAAAAGTGCGAATTCGGATTTTCCTCAGTTTTTGGCGAATATCTTGGCTATTTCGCACCGGATCGTGAAAAGGGATGCCATTTGGGAATCGGGTATCCTTTCGCCGTCGATCTGCATCCAAGGATTCCTAAAATCCTCCAAAAAAATTTTTGGATCGATTTTTGGCAAAAATCCTGGGGGTTCCCCTTGGAAAAGTGCGAATTCGGATTTTCCTCAGTTTTTGGCGAATATCTTGGCTATTTCGCACCGGATCGTGAAAAGGGATGCCATTTGGGAATCGGGTATCCTTTCGCCGTCGATCTGCATCCAAGGATTCCTAAAATCCTCCAAAAAAAATTTTGGATCGATTTTTGGCAAAAATCCTGGGGGTTCCCCTTGGAAAAGTGCGAATTCGGATTTTCCTCAGTTTTTGGCGAATATCTTGGCTATTTTGCACCGGATCGTGAAAAGGGGTGCCATTTGGGAATCGGGGATCCTTTCGCCGTCGATCTGCATCCAAGGATTCCTAAAATCCTCCAAAAAAAATTTTGGATCGATTTTTGGCAAAAATCCTGGGGGTTCCCCTTGGAAAAGTGCGAATTCGGATTTTCCTCAGTTTTTGGCGAATATCTTGGCTATTTCGCACCGGATCGTGAAAAGGGGTGCCATTTGGGAATCGGGGATCCTTTTGCCGTCGATCTGCATCCAAGGATTTCCCAAATCCTCCAAAAAAAATGTTGGCTCGATTTTTACCAAAAATCCTGGGGGTTCCCCTTGGAAAAGTGCGAATTCGGGTTTTTCTCAGTTTTTGGCGAATGTCTTGGCTATTCCGCACCGGATCGTGAAAAGGGATGCCATATGGGAATCGGGGATCCTTTTGCCGTCGATCTGCATCCAAGGATTTCCCAAATCCTCAAAAAAAAATGTTGGCTCGATTTTTACCAAAAATCCTGGGGGTTCCCCTTGGAAAAGTGCGAATTCGGGTTTTTCTCAGTTTTTGGCGAATATCTTGGCTATTTCGCACCGGATCGTGAAAAGGGATGCCATTTGGGAATCGGGGATCCTTTTGCCGTCGATCTGCATCCAAGGATTTCCCAAATCCTCAACAAAAAATGTTTTCTCGATTTTTACCAAAAATCCTGGGGGTTCCCCTTGGAAAAGTGCGAATTCGGGTTTTTCTCAGTTTTTGGCGAATATCTTGGCTATTTCGCACCGGATCGTGAAAAGGGATGCCATATGGGAATCGGGGATCCTTTTGCCGTCGATCTGCATCCAAGGATTTCCCAAATCCTCAAAAAAAAATGTTGGCTCGATTTTTACCAAAAATCCTGGGGGTTCCCCTTGGAAAAGTGCGAATTCGGGTTTTTCTCAGTTTTTGGCGAATATCTTGGCTATTTCGCACCGGATCGTAAAAAGGGATGCCATTAAGGAATCAGGGATCCTTTCGCCGTCGATCTGCATCCAAGGATTCCTAAAATCCTCAAAAAAAAATGTTGGATCGATTTTTGCCAAAAATCCTGGGGGTTCCCCTTGGAAAAGTGCGAATTCGGGTTTTCCTCAGTTTTTGGCGAATATCTTGGCTATTTCGCACCGGATCGTGAAAAGGGATGCCATTTGAGAATTGGGGATCCTTTCGCCGTCGATCTGCATCCAAGGATTCCTAAAATCCTCAAAAAAAAATGTTGGATCGATTTTTGGCAAAAATCCTGGGGGTTCCCCTTGGAAAAGTGCGAATTCGGGTTTTCCTCAGTTTTTGGCGAATATCTTAGCTATTTCGCACCGGATCGTGAAAAGGGATGCCATATGGGAATCGGGGATCCTTTTGCCGTCGATCTACATCCAAGGATTTCCCAAATCCTCAAAAAAAAATGTTGGCTCGATTTTTGCCAAAAATCCTGGGGGTTCCCCTTGGAAATGTGCGAATTCGGGTTTTCCTCAGTTTTTATCTGAGAAATTGGGGGCGAATATCTTGGCTATTTTGCACCGGATCGTAAAAAGGGATACCATTAAGTAATCAGGGATCCTATTGCCGTCGATCTGCATTCAAGGATCCCGGAAATCCCTACAAAAAAATATTGACCCAATTTTTGGCCAAAACGATGATGGTTCCCGTTGGAAATGTGTGATTTCCCACTTTTGGTAAGTTTTTAGTGATCACCTAACCATTTCGCATCCGATTCAGAAACAGAATACCGTTCATTAATCAGGGATCTTATTGCCGTCGATCTGCATTCAAGGATCTTTGAATTTCTTTCTTCTCCCCCAGGTAAAAAGCATGAGTGTTCTGTGTCAGGAGATTTCAGGAAAGTCATGGAGTCGGAGGATATACACAATCGCCGCATGGTCGCCGCCTCCCAGACCGAGGATTCAGCTGCTCCTCATCGATCTTGTTTCCGGGCCGGGAAACCATCAGGACAGCAGCTCCGCATTATATATATGTATATGTAGTTAGAGTATGTATGTATAGTGTATAAGCTATGTGTAATCTTAAATTTCCTTAATAATAATAAACAATTTTGAAGAGAATATACTTTGGGGTTTTTTCTAGGGGGGGTATTTACGGGTGGGATCGAGGGATCGAAAAGCAGGACGACAAATGCCAAAGATATGACCAAAAAACGTTTTTAAAAATGTCGTTGAGTATTTAATTCTCATTCGAAATTCAGAAGCATAAGGATTTGACCCTTCAGGCAAATTGGAAACCAATATTACATTTTGGGCCCTTTTAAAGCCATTTCTCAATCAATTTTGAAAAGAAATGCAATTTTTAATAATCCCTGTCAAAATATGTTGAATCGATTTATCGATTTTTGGGCAAAATCTTAATGTTACCATATCTTTTTGAAATCGGATGTAAAACTTTAAAATTACAACAGTAGGCCTTGCCCACAAATTGGATTTAAAAGGGCAGGCCCCTTGTCAGAAAATTCAGAAGGCCCCTTGGCTCGGAGCTGAGGGGTTCTTTCTCGTACGTTTGATTTTCTTATTTTATTTTATTTTATTTTTTTTATTTTTTGGTTTTTTAATCAGTTGAATTTATTTTATTTTAATTTATTTATTTTAATTCTGCCTAAGCAGTTTCTGCAGGTGGTCATTCGGCGATAATAGTTTTATTTTTTGCCTCTGATTTCTGCCCCAGGATCTAATATCCTCTTATTCCATCCAATTATTTCCTATGAAAGATATTTTTATTTTTTTTAATTTTTATTTCAATAAAATTTTTTTTTTTGAGCTGCGACCATCGTTTTCCGAAGTAAGTAAAAACCTTCAGGAGAAAAATAGTAATATTTATAAGTAACAGATTTTGTCTCTCCTAAAAAACTACTGCTCCCAAAGATGGATTCGCCAAAAAGACTATAATTTCCTTATGTCCTTATGGCTGTGTTTACCTTATTCCTTTTTTTTTTTTTATTTTTTTATTTTACCATAAAATTTTCTTGCCGATGGACTGTGACAATCGTTTGGAGAAGTTCCACCGACACGGGTCATCATCTTGAAACTAGAATCCCCCCGAAGGAAAAATAATATAACTGACTAAGCTTTTATTTTCTCAAGGCTTGCGGTGGCCTATAATAATGGGTGCCAATAAATCTGTCGAATTTTTATTCACGATGGATCACTTCTTTTTCATTACCAGGATTTTTTATTATTATTTTTTCAATGGACTATAATCGGTGATGTGGGCCTTGAAGAGGTCATTGTTTCATTGATCATTGTTTTGTTCTCCCAATTTTGTACCTTGAATTTCCATGGATGCCATAACGCCATCAAACTTTTTTTTTCTAATATGGATCTTATTTTTTTGTTATTTTTTTTTTTTTAATTTTTTTTTTTTTTAATTTGTTACCATAAAAGTTTGGACCTTCGTGGACAGGGCCATGTGGTAAGTAAAAACACTTTAAGGGAAAAATAATATTCTTAACTAATATATTTTTTCTACTCAGGTACTTACGGGTCCCAAGGATGGATTTGCCAAGGAGAATCTCTAATTTCCTTATGTCCGATGGGGCATACGCTGGTCCTTATAGAGGCTGTGTTTTCTTCTTTCCTTCTTTATAATTTTCATTACCTTAAATTTTTTGCTACTACGTTTGCAGTAGTTCCTCCCACACGGGATATCATCTTGTAAGTAGAAACCCCCTAAAGGAAAAATAATATAACTGACTAAGCTTTTATTTTCTCAGGGCTTGCGGTGGCCTATAATGGGTGCCAATAAATCTGTCGAATTTTTATCCAAGATGGATCACTTCTTTTTTATTACCAGGATTTTTTATTATTATTTTTTCAATGGACTATAATCGGTGATGTGGGTCTTGAAGAGGTCATAGTTTGGTAAGTAAAAGCCCCTTGGAGGAAAAATAATAATTTTAACTGACTAAGCCTTTATTTTCTCAGGTGCTGTGATGTCTTTAATTCCATCGAATTCTTATCAAAGGAGGATCTCCAAGATCGAGCCAGGAAACCATCTGATTTATTTACTTTTATTGTATGCACTCATGTGTTCTGATTTACTGATCTTATTTTTATTCTTTTTAACTGTTAAATACTAAAAATTGTTCCTTCTATTATGTTTTTATAAAAATACATTCGATTGTACTTAATTGTATTCTATGATTTTTAAAATTTTAAATAAAATATTCTCCTAAAAGAAAAGTATGTTTTATTGTAGGGGGAGGTACAATTACATCAAGGACTTGGCATGGTGTTAGCTAACTTTCTTAACTAGGAACTTTTAATTATGCAGAACAACAGATGAAATCGCTTTAGATTTAAAAAAAAAAATTTTAGGGCTATTTCATTTTTACTTTATATAATTTATAATATTTTTAAATTTATTTAAATTGTTAGAAAGGTTTCCATTTAAAAAAAAACTCACTAATGTAGGCAACAAATTTTTCTTTTTAAGAAAATGTCTCCATTTTTTTTTTAATTTTTAAATAAAAAATAGTTGTTTTATTTAAACAAGGTATTGGCAATTAAAATTTTTATTCAGCATTAAAAAACATTAAAATTAGTAAAAAGGTACAAAAAATTAGTTTAATTTGGCATTTTGATGTCCTTTCAAACAATTGTCTAGTTAGTTAGTTTATTATATAAGATATGTTAGTTAAAAAATTTATAAATTAAAATATAAATTATTTATTAAACTTAAAACAAAAGAAACTTCTCGAATTGTCTAATACTTTAATTCCTGAAAAAAATGTGCAATAAATTGGTGGAAATTGGGCGATTGTTGTTTGTTGTCGCATTGTTGTTGTTCCAGAGATGCCGGCAGGACCACGTGTACTTTACAGAATCCTCTCCGGCGCCGAAGGACCGGCCTGGAAGGCCCGAAGTCCTGCCGACCTATGACCTCTCTCTTGGAAAGCCGAATGCAACTGGAAAACAGGACCCGGCTAACAGGAGAGTAGCAGAGCGCTAACACCGAGGCCCCTCACTGTTAAGGGCCAATCCTGCGATGTAACATGTACATCAAGGGGTGTGGATTGTAAGCTTTCGCACAGTTTCGAACAGATTCGAACAGTTGCGCACAGATTCGCACAGTTTGACCTTAGACAATGTTACCGCACGCTCTAATCCTGGAATTTAACAGTTGCCGGCTGCTTTAATAGGATTAAGACGGGCAAAAACAGAAAAATGGAACAAAAACAAGAAAACAATAAAGGCAAAGGAAAAAGGGAAAAGCCAAAAAAAGGAAGTCAAAGTAAAATAAAGGAGTTGCAGCCGCAGCAAGGATTTTTTTTTGGTTGAATATTAGATAGATACACAGAAGTCCAATCTGAATCTAAATCGGAATAAGAATCTGAGCCTGAAAAACGATAATGGATGGCCGACATTCATATTTTATACGTTTTTGTATTTGTACATTTTGTGGCATACATTTTCTGGCTAATAAATTGCCATTAAAACTTGCCGCATTTTGATGGCCGCTACCGCCATTACGCAATTTCTGGCCAAAAGCCAATGCGCCAAATGTGCTGATTAAAAGTACACTTGCCGCAAATAATTTGCACGGAATTCCTTTGAGGGCTTCAATCAACGGATTGTCCATTATCCATTATACCAATTCGCAAATCGCAAATCGAATTCCCATCAATCGACACTTTTGTAAATGATATTTCCTTTTGAAGCCGGAAAGCAGGCAACGATTGTGGGTCAGAGACAAAACCGCATAGGATATAAAATACTAGAAACCGAAACAATAAAAACCGTAACAAAAAAAAAACAAACCAACAAATAACAAAACAAGTAAAATAAATACAAAGGAGGGGTAAAAACATTTTTCAAACATAAAATAGGAAACAAAATTGTAATGAATTGAAATAGTTTTGGTTGTTGGCCCAGTTGAAGAGTCAAAGTCAAAGCAAATAAATTGTGCAAATTGTGGTAACTCTGCTCACCGAGACCTCCGAACATTGCACTAGTATGGGTAGTACGTATGTTTGTATTGGGGGCTACAATATGTATAATAATGCTAAATGCCGAAATGATTTCAAATGCAATTTCAATTGAATTCGCAAACAAGCTTTTCCGCACACTACTCCCCCGCCTACCCACTGATCGGGCATTACGAAAAACTTGTAGGCCATACAAATAACGGGAAAACCCTTCGGAAAAGTCACAAAAATACAGCCCCCCTACCCTCCCTCCAGCAGGGATGCCTATCAACGAGGCCGTCAATTCATGGCAAAATATTGCACAAAATGCCAAAAGCGGGAAAGAGACAAAAAATAAATGAAGGGAGTGGGAGTTGGGGCTTCTGCTAATGCAACTTCCACACAGAGACACGAAAAACTCGTTGGCCAACAAAGTTTTTCCCATTTTCATTCACATTTCTGGTACCCAACCCCCCCATTTTGCTCTCTTGGTCCTTCCAGAACTCGGTTCTATTTCCACTCCCCACCACCGCCCCCGTAAAGTACCCACGCCCACATCAATTGACAGTCCAATTAACCGGGAATTACCCGAGAACTATGTATGTGGGTCCGTGGAAGTAATCCTTCTCGAGACCCACTCGAAAAGTAACTCGCCGCCAAGGCCCTTGGATGTGTCATAATTACAAGAGAGAGACCAGACTCTCTCGATCTTTCTCCTCCTAGCTCCACCATCCGTATCTTTATCATCTGGGCCCCCATTTGGTCCCCCTTTCACTTCCGTTCGCTTCCATACAATAATTGCAAAATGCAATGCCGAAAGGCAAGGCAACTACAACAATTTTTCCATTCCCGTAAACACAATTAAATCCCACCCAACCCTTTTTTATAGGATATATATATATATATATATATTATATAAACATTGTACGTGTATATTTGCACAAATTGAGTTCACTTTGTACATTTTTTAACGGGCCAATGAACCCCGCTCCGATTTGGCCAGCCCTTAAAGGCCAGCGCCTTTATCCAGTCTGTCAGTCAGTCATTATCAAAAATAGACGCTTAACTTTATATAGTCTACTTTTGGCCGGCAAATTTAATTAACTTTTACGGACAAAAATGATTAATGAACGGTCTCCTCAACGGTGACTTGGTCTGAAACTGAAAACTGGAAATTAATTTGTCGTTTTATTTCCGGCATTTCACTTGCCAACTTTAAACAATATCATAAATTATGATAATTCAGAGCAAACATTGCCCATTTGTTTGTGCTTCGGACAGACGGTGTTTGTTTTGATTAGTTTGTTACATTTTGGAAAATAGTTGGTGGGAGGTTCATTAAATATGGGATAGTTTTAAAGATAGATTTTTTGATTTTTAGAAACTTAAAGGGTTAAGAAGAATTATTCATACCCAGTACAATAAAAAGTTTCTATTACTATATTAAAGCAAAAAGCAAAGAAAAAACCATTCATAGCCGGTATTTAACCATTACGTCTTCAAACATCTATAAATTAAATATTCTAAAATTCTAAATTAAACAAAAACTTTATTTCTTCTAATAAAATATTGGATTTTTTTAAAGAAACCATTGTATGCTTTTATAAACTTAAACAATGAAAAACTGTAGGCTTAAAACAATTATTTATACCCGGTACTATAAAGTCCTTTATTAAATTACAATCTTATAGCCTATTTAGAGGATGAAAGCAAAAACTATACATAGCCAGTACTTTGCTAATAAGCTACCAACATCTACAAAATAATCAGTCATACTCTTTCTTGTTTTTAATAGTTTTCTAAACCTTAATGATAAAATTTAAACTTTAACTTTATAAATAATATTAAGATCTTAAGATCAACTGAAGACCTTTTTCTTATAAACTTTTGATAATACTTTTTAGTCTCTAAGGACATCACAAAAGAAGGATTAAAATAAATGTTATCATTCCATTCCCAAAATCCCCAAAAAAAATAGTAAGAAACTAAAAGCACTACCAGCCCTGCTCCTGAACCTCCAAGATATACACAATTAATTTGATGAAATGTTTCTTACCTTTTCATTGTGAATTCTATTCTCTATTCAGTGCAAGCCCACATATTACATCCGATGAGTGTGTGGGTGTGGGAATCCCCCTTTTAATTCGCCACCAAAATAGCAAAATATGTAGTAAGGTAGAGCCAGGACTGGGGGACTGGGCCGACCTGGAGGATGCTGGAGGACTACGTGGATAGGTAGGTTAGGGGCTGGCCCGCTTTTGAGCCGACGGAATATTACAAAAATTCCTTTAAATTGCATTCCAGAGCCACAGCAGTCGGCAGTTGGGAGGCGGCTGGTAGCAGGCACCAGGCACCAGCCACCAGGCCTGTAACAGAGAGTCCTATATATATTTTTTTAAAGAGCCACTGAAAGCAGGCTCTGTGATAAGCTTTTAGGGCATAGCCCAGGATTAGTTTCCCATTCATGATTATTCTTTTTTATTTTTTTTCTTCTCGTTGCTCGCTTTTTTTTCACCCTTTGGCTCTGGGCTTACCTTGCGCTGACTGACAGACGGAGAGGGTTAAGGGTTTCCCCTGCCCTTCCACCCGCCATCCTCCTCCTTCGCCCACATGACCCCCATCGCCCCCGTCGCTTGAGGTCTTCGTTATGAGCGTAATCTAGTCATCGTGCCTTCAAACTCGGCCATTGATGCAGTGACTCTTTGTGTCGTTCATTGCCAGGCACTCCCCCTCACTAAGCTCCCGCCCCCCCACAGAACCCCTCTGCCAAATACCACCTCCTCGCCTGCCAAGCGCCCACAAAGTCGGGTCTATACACATGTAACCAAACTTGTTTCGGCGGATTTTTACACTAAAAACATCAAGATTTTTATTAAAATTTTAAAATTTATATTTAATATTGAATATTAAATATTTTTATATTTTAAAGACATTTTTAGGTGTTTTTAGTATACATACATATAGATATTTTACTAATAATATAATTTAATTTATTTCAACATCTTAAACGTTTTTGGGAAATTAGAGCCTTTGAAAATAATATATTTCGGAATTTATGATTGTCTAGTATTTCTTCCTTTTTTTGTATTTTTAGTATTTATATAAAATAATTTTAAGCTAAGGATTAAGTTGAGAAAAAACCAACCAGCAATCCTATAGGTTCTTAAGCCCTCTTTATAAAGCAACAATGCTATACGATTTATGATAATGACTTGATTTAAAATCTCGAAACACAATTTTAAAAAATATGTATTCTTATATACCAGTAGAACTAATCCTTATATAGATTTAAGAAATAGATTTAAGCCTGAGATTATGAAAGCCTGATGTTAGATTATATAGATCCTAGTAAGGACACTCACTCTATTTATTATAAGTGTGTTTATTTAATACAAAAAATTATCTCTAC
Organism: Drosophila bipectinata; assembly: GCF_030179905.1. Taxonomy (NCBI): domain Eukaryota; kingdom Metazoa; phylum Arthropoda; class Insecta; order Diptera; family Drosophilidae; genus Drosophila; species Drosophila bipectinata. The sequence goes on from NC_091734.1 coordinate 10,276,434, forward strand.
AAAATCTCCCTCAAAACCAATCAAGTCACTTTTAAGTTTATTTATTTAACATTTTATTTAAAAACTAAGATCTCTAAACTTCCCTATTTTAAACTCCTAACAAACGAATAGGTTTTGTTTTCATTTAACGAACCCATTCATGTTCATAACTCATTTAATAAAGTAGCATAATACTCGCAAATTGACTTAAAATGTTTGCAATCAACTCTAAATTCATCAATTATTACAGTTTGAGGGATTAGTTACCAAAATGGACAAAAAGGATACAAGAAGGACACGACGAGCACAAGGACTTTCATTCGAGACTGAAAGTTCGAATGAATACGAAAACGTATTCATAGTTTCCTTCCAAGTGTATAAACAATTTAATTAAGACACAAAAGCTGAATGAGAGAATATATAATAAATCAATTCGTCATCGGAGTGATGTCCTTTTTTTTTGGGAGGTGAGGGAGGGGGAGTGGCAGAAAAAGGATATAATATTGAAAACATATTGCAACACGTGTCAACTGTCATTTCGAATAACACACATAGATTGATTGATTAAATGATTTGGGTTTGTTTCTTCTCCTTTTTTTTTTGTAACTTGTGTACAGTGTAGAGTATCTGAAAGTGGGCGTGGCTGGGGATGGGGGGGGGGACAGAGGACAGGTGCATTTCCAAGTGCCAGATGACGTGGCCCGACAACGGCGTATCCTGGCTGCCTAGCTGCCTGGCTGAATGAATGATATACCAGTTGCCTTCGACAATGGATTCTGGCCACGCCCCTCTTTGTCCGTCCCGCCCACATACACACACACACATACACGCATAGAATGATTTGTCAACAAAGCCAAAAAAAATACAAAAAATTGAGAACAGCAGGAACCGCAAAAAAGAAATCATAAAAAAAAAGTCCGCCGGAAAGGTGGCAAGGAAGTGGCCATTGTAGAGTCCGTGCTTTTGTGGCCGGATTCGCAACGGACTCCGGTCCGGAGACCATTTGTCGCAGCGCCATCTAGCGGTGGACAAACGAAGGCGGACAGACGGACACAGCGGACAAGGCGGACAAAGCGGACAAAAACGGACAGACATGTGTCCTCGATGGCCATCGATGTCAGCCAGATGGCCTCCTGATTGCGATGGGCTCTCTCTTTTTACTTTCGTTACGGAAAGTAGAGCCGGGTCCGGGTCCGGGTCCGGGTCCGAGTCCGGATCCGGGTCCCGGTAGGGGGTATCGAGGATGCTTCCCCGGACTTTTTCGTCTGCCATTTGCCATTTGCCTTCGCATTCAAACTGATCACCGCTGACGTTGGCGTGACTTTTGTGACTCCGGGTGTGACCCCGGCGGAGATGCGATGATTGTCCGAAAAAGGGATTTTAGCCCTGGCCAGGCCTGGTGAATGGCTGACCGGGGCGAGAGATTTATTTGGCCCCGGAACTGGGACTTTGTTGCATTTTGGCTGCTGCAGCGACTAAAGTCGAATCTAAAGCCAAAGTCCCCGGATTTAAATGGAACTTTATTTTTTTGTTGTCCGGAACTGGGGATTTTAAATTCTGCCAGATGGCAGATTCACAGATACGGGGGCCTCGATGGGGGGCAGTGAAGGGTTTTGTTTACTTTCAAATAAATCCAGATTTCGCCAATTAACTTTCGAGCATTTCGGTGACAATGCGGGCGGAAGCTGTGGATATTCCAACTCAACAAAAAATCAACAAAAAAAAACTATATCAAAGATACTATTTGCAGGATACTTTTTGGCTTTTTTTTATACGAAAGACAGACACACAAACTCACTGAAAACTACTTTTCTCGATCTGGTTTTTGGTAATGGATGTTTATGGTTTTAAGGGAGATTTTGTTTTCAAAGATGCTATTGTTGGTGTCTAGATACTTTTTATCCTAGATACTGTCTAGATACTTTTATGTTTCTTTAGTTTTTTTTTGAGAAAGAATAAATAGACATTATCTATAAACATGGCTAACAAAGTGAAAGAAATTCTATTTTATTTGGTTATATTTTCAATAAAAAAATTCAAAATTCAATTAAGGTTGACAAAATTACACATAAGTAGTGACCAACTATTTTGAGTTAAAATTGAGTCGCTTATAAAAAATCAAGAACTTAGAATCTAGAATCTAAAATCTAGAAGAAAATTAGCATTTGGTTCTTTTATATTATAAATACCTAATAAATTGAGTTACTAGTGATTGTCAAGACTAAATTTAAATGACTATCTTTTTTATAGTTTTAAAGAAAGTGATTTTATTTTTGTTATAACTTTCGTCACCAAAATTTGTATCAAATATTTAAAGAGCTAAGTAGAATTCGTTACTAAAATCTCAATACCGCGAACAAGTATATTATTTTTCATAAATGTAAAGCTAGCTTAGACCCTTAATATACTTTTTTAGAGACACGAAAAGTTTAAAATGAATTTCTAGGAACTCCAAACTCCTACTTCCCTTCCACACCCCTACACTCCACACTCTTCCTCTGAATATTTTTTTTAGCCACAAATGCAACTAGACTATAAACCTACATAGTTGCCCGAAATTGAAAACTTAATTTGGGGAAAAGAATGAAGGAGAGAAAATGGGAAAGCCAAGCTGTTTCAAGTTAAATTCATTGTAAATAGAGGCCATAACTCCAAATCCTTGGCATGACTTTCCCAAAACCCAGTCAGGTATGTATATGTATGTGTGTGTGGAAAGGAATCTCTTGTGGAAAGGCTTCCCTTTAATTCACAATTGTAATTCATCATCCAGATATGTAAATGACCCCAGTGGAGCGGAGATGCGATGATTGTTTAAAGGGGATTTTGGCCATGTGTGTGACTGGCCAGAAAGAGATTTATTTGGCCGCAACTGGGACTTTATATTTTTGCCTGCCGGCTGCAGTCCGAAAATAAAATAAAAATGTACATTTTTTTTTGTTGTTATTACCACCGGAACACAGATTTCAGGCTACAAGGGCTTTGTTTACTCCCAAAAATAAATCCGGATTTGATGAATCCAAAAAAAATATTAGACCATAAATATAACATTTATTTTATATTCGAAAACATTTTGTTTTTATAAAAAATTCCTTCTTGAATGGAAATTTTGGGGAAAATAAATAAATGGAAAAATGCCAGAGGTATGTCTCGTTCAACACTTTACGAATTTGCACATAACTTTTGGTTTTTGCAGGCCAAAGACTCAAGGAAAATGTCGGAATAGTTTCAAAGTTAATTTACTCAAAGTTAGCACTCTACCATCACAGGATGGCTCTTTGTCCTGGATATGTGTATCTACGATGTAGTTACAACAAAAAATAGTCTTTAAATTGCTTTTTTCTTCTGGAGTTTTTTCCCCCAGCTAGTTTGCTTTTTAACTTTGACAGGGAATATGTGGAATTACAATCAAGCCTCCGGAAATCAATTGAAAGTAAGGATTATTTAGGATGCTTTTCGGCTTGTCAGGACTTTTTAATTCTTTCTTATCCTCTGGTGTAATGATACATTTATAATACATGAATATATTATTTAAGAGGTCTTTAGATTATGTATTTCTTGAAAATAAATCATAAAAATATAGTTTTCAATATACTATATTTAATATTAGTTTACAAACATATATCCTTCATTCACTCCTTCATCAGTAACAGGTATTTATATTCTTCTATTACATAAATCCCAAAAGTATGCAAACAAAAATTTGTATCGATTGCAAGAGATATCCTTTTTTTGAAAGATGGTTTGAAAAAGGATTAAGGTATCACTTTGCAAAAATAAAACATAGAATACCCATACATCCTCCATTATATTTATTGCTTTTTGTATATTCAGACTATTGTATTGTTTTTTTAAGGGTATTAATCTAAAAAAATATTTCATCCATTTACTGAATTGAATATCACATATTCAGGCTTACAAAATAATATAAAAAGACGTAGTATTTTCATTCGATCTCTTTGAATTTTATTTAACTTATTGCAAATATTATGCAGTAAAAAAACACAATACCTCTGTAAGCAGTAAAGTATTCATAAAGTATTTTACAAAATATTTATTCAAAAATGCGGCCACCTAAGTGTTATAGTTATGGATAGTTTTTAAAATAGTTTTCCACACCTTAGACCTTAAGCATTAAAGTCAAAGTATCGGATATCTATAGCTCCTCTAAGTTTAGTCAGACTAGACTACTTAAAGGCTAATTCGCTGCAGTTGGGAATAGTTTTCGGTTTGGTGGCAAAAGTCGGTGCACTTAGGCTCATTTTGCCAAAGGACGATTAACTGGAAAGTGTTTCCTTAACCGGCAATTGCCTGGGTAACCGGAAAGCAGTCTCGCCGAGCTCCCGTGGTCTGGAAGTAGCTGGAGGTGGAGTGCAGTTAGTTGCCAGGACCTAAACAATTATCAAACTTTGCTTCAGGCTCTCGCTTTCCGCTCGCTTGGAGCTGGAAGCTCCCAAACCCAGACTCTGGGTCTATGCCTGAGTTTGAGCCTGGGAGTCATGTTATCATTATGTGTGTGGGTGTATCCTTTTAATCCCAAATTGCTGTAAAACGCAAACATATCCAGCTTGCCGAAGAGCCACAGATACGTAAATAGAGTCAAGGGAATCCACGGGGGCTTGTGGCTTCTGCTGGGGGGTTTTAGGGTTTCAGCGATTCGAGGACTAGATGACTGGATGGGGGTGTTCGGTGGGATGGTTCGCTATCTTGCATGTGTCACTGAAACTACAAGTGCCACTGGCTTTTTAGCCTGTTTAACTGCAACATTAAGCTTAACTGGAGTAGCGGAAAATGGGCCTTAAAATGTAAACAAGCAAGTTGACGGCCAAATGCCACAAAACTACACTCCAAAGTCATCTCGCTGTGAATGTGACTTTAATTTTGTGATGGGAAAGGGTCCTCCCCCTTCAAACCTTTTATTTTCATTAAAAGGAGACCGTTGTTTCAATTAATTTAATTGATTTAATTGACTTTTCATGTAAAAGTGAAGGATTTGTGAAGGGTGAGAAGTCTCTTATTTTTAAAGAACAAATAGACATATAATATTAATACCCGGAACTTTTAAAGAACCTTTATTATGAAATATGAGCCTGGAAGGTAAGGAGAAAAGTACCAGGTATCATATAATAGAGACTTACATACATAAGGACAATAAAAACGCCCGTAGAACAAAATCATGATTTCCTGATCATAAAAATGTATTCTTTTAAAAAACTGAATAATAAGCTTCCTCATAGGGAGCATATTATTTATTCCGAGCATCGTTTATTATTTATTATGCAGCCAGCTCCTGTACTATTTAATTAGTTAACTAGTCAGACGGATAAACCACACACATGATAATCCCTGAATGAAAATTTTAATTTATACCCACTAAGCATTACGAGGCATCACAATGGGCGGCGACCATTTATAGTAACACCCTGAAACTGAAACTTCAAAGTCGCTGGGCAAACTGGATGCTGGATGCTGGATGCTGGGGCTGGATGGCTTTGTTCTCCGCTTTGCAATTAAGTCTTCTAATCAGTAATACGGGACGGCGGGGGCTTAGGACTCAGAACTGAGGAACTCACGACTATGGACCATGGAGGACTAAAGCCTATGAAGAGCCTGGGCCTTCAGCAAACAGTTAGAGAATGTACTCGACGCCAGCCGTCATTTCCCATTTGTGCCTTTTTTATTTGCAAAATGGGGCGTGTGTGTAGGACATGTTTACTGTCATTTTCTACAATTTTTTTTTTCCAACTACATACCCCCCTTTAGCATTTTTATTTGCAAACAAGGCACTTCATTAGTTAAGCGACGGCACTCCTCTCAGTTATTTCCTTCTCCAACTTTTTGACATATAAAATACAAAAAAAAAAGCCGGCTAAAGACTAGAAAAGTAAATACTCTGAGTACAAGTAACATTTTAGTTAAATAGAATGTACTGAAACTTTAATGAAGAGGTCTGAGGATAGAAACTAACTAGCGGCCAAGAGATCTTCCATGAAGTAACTTTTAAAAATTACTAGAATATTCTCTCGCCAACATTCTCAAACTGAAAATCCATCGATAAGCAGAAAAGGCAGTATGTGTATTTTGGGTCCAGAGCCAAGTTATTAAAATCAACAGCAATAAATTAGCATATTTTATGTTTGTATAAATACTAGTGGGCCACTTGGCCGCAAAATTGTGGACGTTCCGAAGGAATATGTTGAGTTTCTGGACCAGAGCTCTGTCCCTGGATGTCCCTGGATGCCAAAAACCCCGAAAACTGATACTGAAGCCATAACACTGAAAATGCAAGAGGACCCAGGCCCAGCCCCAACTCGAGCGCATTGGTGGGGAAAAGCAAAAGGAAAGCAGGCGACAGAATGCTCCAAGCACATAAATCAGGACAAAGCAAAGACAAGAGAAACCCACTGCACCAGAAGCAGGAGAAGCACCAGAAACAGCACCCTCCTGTTACTTACCACCCACTTAACCAGCACTACCCCTAATACCCCTAAGTCCCCGTCAAGCCCATGGGCACCCACAAAATACAGTCGAACTTTCATACAGCCAGACATTGTTTTGAAACCGCACCAAAAGTGGAATAAAATATGGGATAATCTTGCAGGGGGTTTTTCGGGTTTTAATTTTTAGAGGAAATTTTAGGAGGTCTTATTCTTAATATTATAGTATTTGAATAAAATTTTTTTGCTTCTATATGATAGCCTATACTTCTTCTAGAATTTAACAAAAAAGGTCTTATAAAGGTCTCTTTATTTTAAGATGGAGCTCTAAGTAGTAAGGATCTAAGGATGTAATCCATAGGGTTTATTACAAATTTATAGATCTGATGGTGTATATAAATACTTTATAGATCTAGCTAGGGAGTTTCTCTATGATAAATTATATTTTTTTATATTATAAATATTTTTTAAAGATAACTATCTTTATGTTTGGTTCTAAGCTACTTTTAATGGTAAAATAGTTTCAAATACAAAGTTACGAATAATTAACCCAAAAACCTCGAATAATTCCTTTTAGAAACTATAGACATTAAGTATTATATTTAAAATATTTAAAAAATTGTACTCATATATTTTTTTTAACCAATTATTAAGCATAATATAATAATAAATAAATATATATTTATTAAATATAATATTAGAGTTCCCTCTGTCGCAACCACAAGTGCCACTGTGAATATATTTCCACATCTATATGTATATAGTCTATACTATGGCAAATACATATAGATGTTTATGTATAAAGCGAAATGGAGGGAAATGCAGAGACACTCTCTGCCAATGGACAAACAAGTGAGAATTTTACATTTTGCTGGCCAAAAAAGAATTTATGCAAAACAATTGTCAACAATGAGGAAGGGGAGTTTTCTGATGGAAAATAGGATGTTGCTGGGGCGTCGGGGATTAGTTGCCCGGAAGACAGGGAGGGGGAGGTGGCTGCAGGAAAAAAAAGGGTGCGGCCCAAGTGAGTGCATTGTTCCATTTCTGTGACTTTGACCCCCCCAGGCTGGCAAACTCAAAAAACTGGCAGCACCACAAAAAAAATGGAAAAAAAAGTGCGTGCCGCCTAAGTAAACCTCGGAAATCTGGAAACTCGGGAAAGTACTTAAAAACGGAATCTCACGCCATCTACTCTCTCGTGTTTTTTTTTGCACCTCCATTAACACTCCTTTGACATGACCCCTCCTCCTCAGACCCCTCAGCTCCTCGCTGGTCCCTACAAACCGCACTGCAATGTGACATTATCTGCTTTAATTGCATAATAAAGCACTTTTAATTAGGTTTTTACATAAGAGTCGACCAGAACACTGCCAGCAACAACGCCCACTCCGCCCACGAGTCGCACAAGTCGTAAAGAACATAGAGAAGGGGTAAAAGTGGAGTGATGAGTGGGTGGTGGGGAGGTGTCTGTGGGCGGTGTTTGGTTTTGGTCGGAATTCGGCTATAGGATCAGTGAATATAAAACCGAATCTCATTTAAAAACTGCTAACTGAAAACGAAGAGTTCTGGGTGGGGCAAGTGCACTGAGAGAAATTCTAGAGAAATTACAAAGAAACTTATTTGAAGGAAGTTATAGGATGAATATTTAATTTTTGATAGTAATTATTATTATTCTTCTAATAATTTAAGACCGTATGATAAAAAAAAGTATAGATCTTGTGCTTCTTTTATTTAAAAATTACAAAAAAGCATTAAATAGAATACAAAAGTTAGGGACAAATTTCTCAAATTTTCAGATTAAAAATACATAAGCTATAGGATAATTGTTTAGATACAAATATACAAAATGTATACCTTTTTTATTTAATTCTTTAGCTATATATATGACAGTCTGCTCGATTTCATCTATTAGGAGCTTAGAAAAGTGCAGCTTAAAGACAAATTTTAAAAGTTTGATTAAAAAACCTACTTCAATGACTTTATCCTCAAAATCCAATAATTCTTGAAGTTTATCCTTTCAGTAAAAAAAACATTAACGTTCAAAAGTCCTTTTAATCCTTTTGATCCTTTTTTTTTATTATTTCTACCTCTTTTAAGAACCTGCCTAATTGCTTCCATAAATAAACACATTTAAATACAATTAACAATTAATGATAACAGTTTGCCACACAAATGTGTAAACACAAAATATTTAAAGAGATTGTTTACGCTTTTTTTTCATTAAAAAAAAATAAATAAATAAAAAAAAAAGCACTTGACACGGCACTTGGCTGAAACCAACCTGGCTCAACCTGTGTCCTCTGCTCCACTTTTTTGTTCGGGCTTTTTTGTTTTTATTGACAATTAATTCAGCGGTCTACAGCTGAGTTTAACATTAATTTTTAATCTGTCAACTTTTCGTCATTGTTGTTGTTTGTTTGGTCGTTGTTTGGAAAGCAACAAAGCCAACAATAACAAGAACAACAGCGACAACAACGGCAACGACAAGCGACAAACTGACAACCCTCGTTCCAGAAAAATGTTTCTAGACTTTTCAGGACACAGCTGAAGCTTAGTGCTTCTCATATATATGTATATGCTATAATATGGTATGGTATATGTATATATATCTCCATATATATATATATTTTTTAGAAGGAGTGCCAGTGATATGGCAGCGGTTTTTTTGGCACTGAAAAAAAATCGATTTGATGAGCAATTTCCTGGCAGATGCCTTTTTTTCACTGTGTTTTTGTTCGATGGGGGAGCTGTGATAGAACCCCCATCCTCCTCACCAGGCGTGACACAAAACTTTGGCTGTCTATAAGCTTCCTATATATATATATATATATATCCTTTTCTTGTCCTTATCCTGTGTGTCTGTCTGTATTTTTTTGGGCTGCAGTTGCAATGAGACTTGAAGTGAAAAACTTAATCCAAGTCCAGTCGAGGTTGGCTTTTTGGGGAATGGGATGGTGAAACGACCTTCAGGGGGCTGGCAGTTGCCAGTTGCTACGCAGGACGCAGGACCTGGTTCTGTGGCCAGGACCTCTTTCTGTCTTTCTGGCGCTGTTTGTGCTTTAATTATTCCAAAAATGCGCACTGACACGTAAAAATAATGCATACTTCAAGGCGCGCCAACGAAAACCGCACAAACACCACACTGAACGGTAAGGGAGGGGGGGGAGGGAGAGTGGATGATGCGACAGAGTTGACAATGCCCGGGCAGCGGGACAAGGTGGGCTGGGGGCAAGGCTGGGGTGTATGTGGCAAGGAAAAGCCCGCAGAAGCAGCCATGGCAATGCATATAACATTTTAATTTCCTGCTTATTAGCTGGGCCACGCCCACAAAAGGAGAGAGAGGGCCCAGCCCAAGCAAACTAAACCAGAACACACACACATACAGACCTACATACTCCCTCATACTCATCTAACCACAAGGATCACCCAAAAGCCACCCACTGGCAGTTACCCAACTAACGAACCCGCAGAAACACACTCACACACACTTGTACACTGTAACATACAGTCACACACTCATACAGTCACATACTCATACACTCGAAGAATAATACAATACAAACGACAACTTGGAGTGCACTCTGCGCAGGGATTAAAAATAGATTTGAAGAAAGCGCTTAAATGGAGCAAATATAAGCCGAGAAAGTGCAGCGGCCGAGACGCAGCAGAAGACGCCAGGGACGAAAGCAAACACCATGCCAAAGCGAAACCCATAAAAAAATGACAAAAAAAAATGAACAAGGGAGACGAGAATGAAATCAGTGCCAAAACAGAAGCCGATAAGTAGAAGAACAACGAGCGAAGAACATCCACATTGGTGTCGCCTTTCAAAATCAAACATTCTGACCTTAAGTGTCAGAGTCAATGCTTTCAGGGGCGTGGCTTCTCATAAATAATAATACTAAGAAAATTTTATTTTATACATTCAAATTAAGCTTTAAATTAAATTAATTGAGAGATATAAATAGATATTTTTTTAAAGAAAGATATTCAAAACAAGACACACCCTCTCCTGTAGTTTGAAATTGGACTAAATGGTTTTTAAAGGTCATGCTGGCTTACTAATTCATGTTACTTTTGAATTTAAATCGTATATTAAATAAAAACATAGATTCCAAGTCTATATTTGAAGTATAGGATTCTATAAATAAAAACCTACATATATTATTCATCAATAAATAACTTTCTTAGGACTACAAATCAGAGAGTTTCTATCACAGTTTTTTGAATAATATTTTAGATTCTAAGTTGAATTCAAACTTTAGCAAGTTTTAGCTTACAATTTTGGTAAAATTTTTAAATATTTTATTATATATTACTTGATAAATATAGTCAAGAAGCTTACTTAAGTTACATGAATAATATAAGTCTTTCAAGTTCTTAATCCAAACTTTCTAAAATGATTTCTAATAGAATTTTCACTTCCTAAGAACCAAACTTTATGCAAACCCTCAACTTTAATTCGAATTATTCCTTAAAATTTTGTTTATTAAACTAAAATATTTCGTTAATTAAAGGCAATTCAATGTATCATTAAGCTTTTCTGGGTTACTCGAATAATATTAGCTTTTAAAGCTCTAGATTTCTAACTATTTAAAGTGCTAAGTCTTAAGACTTAGGTCTAAGGTTTGAAGTCTTTTCCTTCTAATCGATTAGAAAACCATAACTTAAAATATTTGTTTTCTTAAGTTAAATCTTTGTCACCATCAAAGATTCTTAGCTGCAAAAGTTAAATATAAAAAACCAACACTATAAATTCAAAACCTCACCCCTAAACCTAACCCCTATAGCCAATAAAAACAAGCCATAAATTCAATCGTTTCACCTGATCCTTGGACATTTTTTATGTTTTTTGTTGCCAAAAGTGTGTCTCGTTTTGGCCAGAAACATAAATACGTTTATATAACATGGCCTTCATACAAACTCACGTATACATTTTGAAGTTTTTAAAGAAAAGAACGAAAAATACAAACTCATTCCATAACTCGTTTAATTTTATCGCAAAAACTTGGATATTTTCAAGTTTAGACAGACCGACCAAAAAAAAGGAGAATAGACAAAATATCTGCATTAGTTCTTTGAAAGTTGAAAATTCCTTAAGTTAAAAATTCATAAACCCGAGCATCTTAGGACCTCAGAGCCCAGACAGCTTTAAGCGACAAATTAAAGACAAAAGGTTAATTTATCCGGCTGGGAAGCCTCCCGGATTTGCATACTCAAGTGCAAAGACTTTTCAGTTTATACTCAATTAAAGCATTATGAGAGACTTTAAAGTGCTCATGTCGGTGCTGAAGAGCCAGTGGAGGCAAAAGGACGAAGGAGCCAGGACAAAGGGGGGCGGAGGCAGAGGGGGAGGCGGAAAAGCTGAAATACGTGTAAAACAAAAGAAACTAGAAGATGCTTTTTTTGTGCCTCACAAGTATCTTTTCTTGTCCTTTATATTTGGTTTTTTTTTTTTTTTTGCCTCGAGAATGTCCGTTGACATGAAGTAGCAGGCTTTTGGCTTTGGTCTTGGCTGAAAAAAAGGATAATAACAAGGATACAATATGCGTAAATATGCATTCTTTTTGTGACTTCAAGGCTCAACTCTTAGAACTTCTAAAAAAAAATGCATTTGGCTTACATGTCGTATGAGTAATATTTGGAAAGGAATCTAGAAGAAAAATCGCATAAATAAGCTTAAAGGGGATTTTTTGGTTTCTAGTTTCCTAAAAATGGCTTACTATCAGCTATTTAAGCTATTTGGCTTACAGGTCGTATGAGTGATATTGCAAAAACTTTTAAATATATGTATGTAGGTATGAGCTTGGGTTAAAAGCCAATTATTTATTTTTATAAGACCTTTTAATCTTGAAAAGTTCTCTAAAAAGACTTCTCTAGAAAAGACTTCAAGGACTTTGGCAGTATTTAATTGGGCTCACGTGGCGTATGAGTAATTAATTGAATGTTTTTATTTAGACCTAATATAGTATAAAGAAAAAATGGCAAGAAAAGTCTAAAATAATCTCCAAACCTCCACTCTTGAAAAGCCAAATCCTAAAAACCATTGGGCTAACACGGCGTATGCGTAATTTATAATAAGTTTTTATTACAAAATCATAAAAATTTATTTCAAAAACAAAACAAGAATATATAATAATGCAAAATACTATCAAAACTATCACTTAAAACTATCACCATTCGAACCCAACTCTCGAAAAACAAAACCAGCATAACCATTTGGCTCACATGTCGTATGAGTCATATTTGAGGAGAATATTTGCGAATAAAATAAAATGCATTTTTTGTCCCCTTCGACAATGACAATACGAGAATAATTCTTATCTTTAATAAAGCCACACAGCATGTGACTTTTTCAAAAACAATTTATAGAAACAAGTTGAACTCCAACAAAAAGAAGACGATTTTTGTTCTCTTTCTATATATTTTGTTGGTATTTGTTTTTGTTTTGCGGGACGGGACAGCATTTGACCTGGCGCACGTGTCGTATGAGTAATATTTACGAGTATCTGTGAACGAGTTGCACAAATAGACGGCAAGGAAATAACGGAACAGGACAGAACAGAAACAGAAACCGAAACAGAAACAGAAACAGTGGCAGAAAAAGCAAATGAAACAAGAGAAGAGCAAATGCCGAGCAGGAAGAGGACAAGAGGACAAGTGCAAAAGTGAAAAAAGGCAAAAGAGAAGAGTGGAGTGGAGAGGTGTGGTGAGGTGAGGTGAAGAAGTGGAGAATCCAGTAGCGAATCTACCCGGGTGACCCCGGCGACTACTCGTAACGGGACATGCGAAGATGCAGTGCCAAAGATACAAGCGCACACAGCCTGTCAGGGCTCCTCACTCACACTCTTGCACACATATACGGTTACAGCACACACCCATACAGCACACCCATATATGTACACACACACACAACAGCTGCGTATACTTGTGCCCACAATTGCGGTCAAATAAATAGCACTGGAGGGGCTGCAACCGCAAAACAAATATTACATTTCACAGGGCACACATGGTCGCTTTAATTGTTTAATCGAATTTAATTCGGAGTTGGGGAAACCCATTAGCACACTCCTCACCGATACAGTCATGCACTTTAAATATGCACACTAAAACGATTATTATTTTTTTATTTGAAACTAATTAAGAAGAATGTTAAAAATAGCAAGGGTTTAATGTATTTTTATAATTAACATAAAATGCCTAAAAATTAGTTTTATTTGAATTATTGTTAAATTATAAAAATTACTATATGACTATATTGCTAAATTATGTTACTACTATATAGTCCCCAGAGCAGGCCATATCTTTGCCAATAATCATACGATTCTTGAGCGGAATATCTTATATGATTTTAAGATATATTCTCCATCAATCTGCATCAAAATCTACAAACAAAATATTTTTAAATGTTTTTAAATATTTTTTCCAAAATATTCTCGAGGGTTCTCTTTGAAATTTTGAAAAATGACAAATTGTCAACAGGTTCTTCTATAATCTTTGTCAATATCTATCCGATTCACAAGCGGAATACTCTTAACGACTTATACGTTATTATTATATTTATATAGAAGTATGTATATTTATTTAAAATTTCGCATAAAATATATCCTATAACGTTGCCAGTTTTTAACAGAATGGTATATCGATACTCTAAAATTCTCTTCAAGATTTAAATACCAATGTCTGGATAATTTTTTTTAAAACTGCCCCAAATCGAAGGCAACAGAGCATGTTTTCTGAAAATAACACATATTAAGAGTTGTTTTGTATCGGGTATTTATACTCCCAACATTTGAAACACATCTTCTCAGTTTACTGAACTTTAGAATCCTTTTCAAATACATGTAACTTATAATTAATTTATTTTGTATTTATTAAATGGTTTTATTGTTAGTTTTTTCCTTGACATTAATGATCATCTTTGTTAATAATAAATCAATTTTATTATTATATAATTTCATTGTAAAAACCTATTGTTTTGCCGTCGAGTGTAAGCAGATGCAGGCCTGCCAGAATGTGTTTGTGTGTGGGATGCGTTTTGTTTGTCATGAACGCGGTTGGCATTCCACCAGCCTACCTACCCGGCCGACAAGCGTTCGTCCTTCACCGCCCGGATCCGCATCCCGCATATCCTTGGCACTCGGGCCGCTCTTATCCTGCCGTTGCCCCACCCACGTCCCGCTTCATCCTTCATTGCTCGTTTTCCTGTCATAGCCCACACATTTTTCATTACACACTCTGTCCCTTGCAGCAAGCGAATTTTTGGATGCGCCTCTCGCGCGTCTTGCCACGGCGGCTTGTACTTTGCCACATACACACATACACACACACACACGAAGACACATACACTTGCACTTACACCCAGGACATGCACACAGACACGCAGAAAGGACTCACATGCCCGCAAGTGCGGAGGACACACACATGTGTCCAAACAATATAAATCACGTGCACTCTCGCACACACACACACACACACTACAGTACAGTGGCGCCATAGTTTAAGGGGCGAGTGGCACGAAGCGGGAGCGAGAGGGGGGAGGCCAGGATAACAGGAAGCTGGATGAAATATCGATTTTAATATGAGCCAGCAAAATATACATATATATATATATACATAGTATATATATATACATATTTCGGGAATTAAACTAAAACGTGACTGAAACACACACTCCTGCCGCACTGGCGCTCGTCCTGCCGCTCGTCCTGCCGCTCGTCCTTGTCCTCGTCCGGTCAGGAAAGCAGGAAAGCAGACGAGCAAACGCCCCATTATGTAAGCCATCGTAAAAACATTTTTTGCATCGACTACTGCAAAGTGTGCACAATTTGGTAAGGGACAGAGACTAGGCACAGGACCAGTATCAGGACCAAGACCCGAACCAGAACCAGAACCTGGACCAGGTCCATGGCCCATGGACCATGGACCAAGGACGAGGGAGAAAAACAAACAGGCGCTGGATCACAGGACACACAACACAGTTTAATGTCCTTACGTATACTGCTGGCCTGCATTTTATGGTCATTAATACGGTTTGCATTTATTATTATAAGCCCAAGTTGAAAGTTTCATAAATTAAAATTCGTGACAGATTTCCTGCCATGTTTGCGGTTATGTTGTGTGTGTGAGAGTCTCTTCCTTCTTCTCCCAGTGTACGCTTGTGTGTGGCTGTGTCGGTTTTTGTTGATAAATATTTGTTTGGCAATGGAATTTTATATCCATTATAAATGGCTCTTAAAAGAAGCCGAAACCTTTGCACATTAGTTAGTGTTTTAAAGTCAGAGAGAGCTTCAGAAAAATGGCAAAACATTTATTTTCATTCTGATTTGTGGCTTTTTAATTGAAGGCTTTTATTCAAGTATTTTAAACAAATGAGTTTTTAATTGGAATGAGAATTAAGTGATGTTTTCTTAGTAGTTGCTTAAGCATTTGTTTAAGCTTTACTTTGTTAATATTTATTTAAGAATAGTTAGCAGATACTTAAGCATAAGAATCTATTGAAAAACATTACGTTTCTGCGAAATTTGTCTTTTGATTTACAAAAAAAAAAGCTTTAGCAGAGTAACTTTAATTAAATTCTCCTTAATTTAATTTATTTTCCTTGGCTTGGAGATTCTTATTTGGAAATACAAAGCTTCCCTTTCTTTTTTTTTAAGGGATAACAGGGCGTATGATTAATATTAAAGAAGCTATCACCCTATTTTATATTTAAGAAAACTATTATCTGAGAAATCATTTATTTTTGTTTAATTATATACCAAACATTTTTAATTTTCATATCATTTTACAGACATTTCTTAGGACAACAGGGCGTATGATTAATTTTATTCATAAATTAGTATCTTTTTCCCTTTATGTGCTTCATTTATGAAAAACCATTAGGAAATAAAAGAAATAATGGATATAGAATCTTTAAAACTAAAACTTTAAAACTTAATAACTTTTAGTTAAATATTTTAAGTACCAATTTCCCATTTGGCCCCCAAGTCGTATCCGTAATTTTTACAAAAACCTCTTAAAACCTCTAAAGTTTCTTGTTTTTTTTCCAAAATACCAAACAAACTACAAGAAACTCTTCAAGACTACTTCTCAAGAGCCTTTAAAAATGTAATATTATAATGATTGATATTTCAGCAGAAAAAAGCAATAAAGAAAAATAGCACAAAAAAGAAACAAACTCCAAAGGAGAAGATCAAGTCTGCCATTTGGTTTGCTGAAGTTGCAACTTATTCAGCGGTTGCACGTAATTTTTTTCTGCATTGCACCAGTGGCTTTCTTGGTTCCTTGTTTCCTGGCTTCCCCTAGCCCCCTCATCTGTGGCCACGCCCATGGTGATGGAGAGAGGACTAACTGCCGACGGTGGTCAGGCGAAAGGCTCCATTCCTCGTCCTGCATTGATAATTGGATTTACACGTGAATGATCACAATCTTGAAGCCTTTACTTTGCTCTATTGCCCTGTTCGGAGGGCAGGCAACCTTACCCCCCGCCCTCCCCTGGCATTTCTGGCATCTATGGCATTGTGGGCAATGGCAATGGCCGAAACGAAAAGGCCAAAATCAGTACCAGAGCCCAGAGCCACAGCCCCAAAAACCGAAGGCCGACAACCGAAAACCGAAACCCGAGAAGCGCAAAAGCCCAGCCCCAAAACCAAGTAATTATGATCGTAAATTGATTAGGCCAGATAAGGGAGTGGGGAGGGGAGGATGTAGGGGTGCTAAGCTGGCAAAGCACAGGACGAAGGACCACAAACACATCCACACACACACACAACGGGGTTAATGGAATTAGTGTTACATAATCTCTGTTGTTCCACTTCCTGGCTTGCCAGCGACTCCGGATTTCGGATTTCGGATTCCGGGTCTCTGCTCCTTCTCAATGTTTCAGTGCTATTTAGTGTCAGTGGCTTTAAAAATTTGATTTCTAATTCTATTTGAGTCTATTGTTATTTTAAAAATTATTTAATTAATATTCTAACATTTTTTCCTGTAGATTAAAGCAGAAAAGTTTGCTTGTGGTTTTTCTGGCAACCACTTGTTGCAAATTTTTAATGAAACGGTTTTTAGGGAAATGGTTAAAAAAATTAAGGGTTCTTACTAGTTTTTATTAACAGTACTTTAAGGTCTTAAGGTATACGAATAATATGGACCATGTTTTTATAGGAATTTTAAAATTTTAAGCTCTAAACTCCCTTCTATTTTTCTCTTTTAAAATAAACTCTAAAACAACCTTTCCAACAGCCCTTTTAGAGGCATTTTAGGGCCTTAAAGTCATCATCGTGCTTGTAAATATTTAATACTTTTTATATTTCTTTCCCAACATGCTGCAAATTGCAGTTTACCTAGAGTGGTTGATTATTTATTTACAACTAGGATTGGTGTCTGTTTTGATGGTAAAATAAATGTTTGCAGGACATTTGCAGACAGGACATTTAAAATAATAGTGCCTGGAAATATTCAAGATGATTCTGTTTAGTTTTCAGTAGAAATTCTGGTAAAGCAGTTTTTCTGATTCTATTATAAACGATTTCTTAACTCTTGAACTTCTTGGTAAATTGGAGTTTAATGCCTCTACCAAAATTCCTTAACTTAAATAATTTTCTGGCTTTCCGGCTGGTGGTGCTGGTGGAAATCGCGTGGAAAACGTGGATTCCAAATGGCCATAACCAGCACTCCTCCGTTTTGGACCCATCTTGAGGCCATTAAGTGGGCCGATAGCTAATGATAAAATAACTACTCAGCCGGTCTAGAGTATTTCTTCTGGTGGAACGTGCCAGGCGTTTTTTATTGCCACGCCAGGACCACTTGCCACACATTGTGGATGCCTCGAACTTGCCTCCAAGTTTGCGGATGCAAGTCGGCATTATTATTATGTGCTCGCCGACATTCAGGTGTTCATCGGTATAGTTAGATAGAAGAAGCTAACGATGCAGTTTCAGATTGAAAATATATATACCAGCATCGTATAGGTATTTGAGTGGTCCATGTTTTTATAGAAAACAAGAAACAAGAATATAGATTAACAATAAACAGTAATGTTTATTTATTATCAATAATGTTTTGAAGATCTATTTTTAGGTTCTGGGCTATATGATAGCCGGTACTACTCTCGGTATATTCTTTGTCTGTTTTAGGTGCTTTTATAGTGTTTTCTGCTAAAATTCATTAGGAATTCTAACAAAAATGGAATAAAATTTGTACTTTTAAATATAACTTACAAACAATGGAAAATTTCCCAACCTACTGAGAACCACCCTAATGCCAAGGCACACATGGATAATTATTTGTGGATCCAGGAAATCACAGGTTTTTCCACTATTTCAATATGTCACCTGCATTTATTTGTTTTTTCTTTTTACCTTTACAGGCAGATAAATCGCAATGTTTTTACGCAAGTGGCATTCATTTGCTAAATAAATGTACAAGCATGTATATGAAAAATACTTTCTGTTGTAATTTCGAATAAAAACCAATTCAAACAACACGGTCGGCAGTGTCACATGCACATCCTATTATTGAAATCGAGTTAAAAAAAAAACAGAATAAACTTCCTTTTCAATATATTTACCTTTGACCCTCATACCCTTGATTTTAGGATTTATTTTGTCACTTGTGATTGCATTTTTTAGTTGCCATAAACAACAAACTTTAAAATTAAATTAAAAAAGATACTAAAAAGGACTTTAAATACATAGATTTTAAAGTTAATCTACTTCGATTTCTTATCAAATATTAAAATTTAAATAAAAAGTATCTTAATTTCAGCAAACATAGATATGTATCTGCACCTGTTACTGAGATGGCATGGAAATTCGTATAACGTCGCAGACTTCGATTACCCAGAAAAAGCCACAAGACGCCCAAAACGTATGCAAATAAATGTAAGGTCAGATGGCAAAATAAATATGCATATATGTATGCACATATGCATTTCCTCGGATAAGCATGACATATCATAGAAAATGTAACTGAATATAATGCAAGAAAAACGCCAAAAAAAAAACTAAAATAAAACTCAAGAAATAACAATAGAGTGACGAAGGCCAGTTAGGAACCTGGTGATTACAAGTCGATTTGAATAAAAGGTTGAATATTTTTGGTAAATATTAATTTAAGTAATTAAAAATGACAATTAAAATCTTAAAGCTTATATTTAACATTACATTTAAGTTTAAATATGAAACTTTTAGAGTTTATAAATATTAAGTGACGAAAGTACTGTGTATTAATATATTCAAAAAATAGGGTTTTTAATCTTATATTTATGTTTTTAGTTTCTTAGGTTAATTTAATAAAAATGTACTATAATTTAACTTGTAATATCCTTAAGATAGCTTTCATTTTTGAGAAAAAGCTACAAAAATTGTATGATTGACCATTACGTTTATCTTTTATTTATTTTTCTATCAAAAAAAGCTTCTGTATTGCTCTGGCGTTTCAAGGACGATAAACATTTTGCACGAGTATACTAGGTCATGACCTTGACAGTGAAATGTCCTTGCGAATGCCGGTCGATGCCTCTGGGGCAGCTTTAATGTCAAGGACGTTTCGGACTCCACGTGTTGATGTTTTCAATGGAAGTAAAAATTTATAAAAATAAACAAGGCTGACAAGGGTTAAAGAATAAGAGGTATACCAAGTACCGGGTATATATTACCATAATATTTTACTATTTTAAAGTTTCTTTTTAAAATTCTAGAGAAAATAATCTTTAAATCCTTGTCATTGGCCAGAATCCCTCTTAACTTTCGTCACCTACCTGGAGCAACATAATAATAATAGAAAAAAAATGCAAACTCTTTTGTATGAAGACTCGTGCTTTCCCCATTCCGGAATCCATGCTGCAACTGATTTGTGTGCCGGGTCTGGCCGGGTCTAGCCTGGTTGGGACTGGTCCTTCCTGCCCGAAAAACCGAGACCCCTCCCTCCACCTCCCTCCTCCTCCACAGAAATATCCTTCAGCCAAGCGTGAACCGAATCGATTGTGCATCGGACGAAGGAGTGCGACTGTACGAGGGTGAGGGAGAGGGGGATAGTGCGATGGGGGCAGCTATGAAGAGGTTATATATATATAGATGTGTATGTGTGTGTGTGGGTGTATGACCCCCTTGGGCGTTGGAGGGTTAAGTGTTTGCAGTGCAATGTTTGCGCACTCAGCAGCTCGAGAGCACTCAATTAGAAACGTTAAGCTAACGACTCTTCGATTCCATTCTATGCGATTTGATCAAAGCTATAGCAAGAAGAAGAAGAAGAAGAGAAAGAAGAGTCTAAAAAGCACACACACACACACACCACACCACGAAGCAGAAAGGGATGGCGAGCATATCGTGACGGCGCACTCGTCGTCTTCGATCGCTCTCAGCTCTCAGGTCGCAGTTCAAATTAATTTGCCTAAAATGTGGCACAAATCTCAATTGCAACAGCACAACTCAGCAATAAACAAAAACGACACACAACGAGCACTCCCATAGTCCTGCCGGAGTGGGGGGGGGGGGGGGGGGGGGGCCAAAAGGACATTGCAAAATGGCAAAAAGAAAGCGTCAAGCATCAAGCATCAGCAGAAGGCAAAAAGCAGCAGCGACATGTGAGATTGATGACACAATCAAACAGGTACATGGCGCGGGGGGGGGGGAGTGTGGGGGCCAGCCATGGGCGTAGTCGGTACTTTTTTCAATTGGGTTTTTTCGGGGATGGATGGGCGGGATGAATACCAAATTGTTTCAGTCGAAGAAAGCAATATTAAATGGTTGCACATTAGTCAGGGTAAAGTTATATATAGTTTTCTTCAAATACACTTGTATTTTTTAGAAGTTAATACGCAAATTTTTCTAATAAAAAATTTAAAAAAAAAATTATTGAGAATTATTAAAATTATTAAGAAAAAACAATTTTTAAGACCTTTTAACCTTATAGGGGATATTGAAATAAGAAATATGGATAAGTACTAGTATAAATAACCGGTACTTTGATTATTTTTATATTATTGATTATTTAAAATATTCATTTTATAACCAATCTTTCGAAATTTTATCTAAAAAATTTAAAAAATAAAGATTTAAGGGTTTTTAAAGACTTGGTAGTTAAAATCTAGGACCATTTAAGCCTATAATGAATATTATAAGGGGTTTAGGCTTATAAGTATGTATAAATAACCTTTACTTTAACGTATTCTTCATTTTATTAAAAAAATGTGTCCTAAAAATCCTTAGAAAACTATTTTTTGAGTATCTACTTTTAATATTCAGCTTAAATATTTATTAAAGATTATGTATTAAAGTTTTATTTGGGCCTATTTAACCGTATAATAGGATATTAAATAGAAAAATACCCTAAAACACAAGGAATAATAATAATAATAATAATACATATTATTAATATGTATGTACCTATGTATTAATACCCGGTACTTTATGACAGTATTTATGTTTCTACAAATTTCAATCTTAAAAAAAAAAACTCTTTCTACTAGAAAGTTTCTAGCATTTCATTTTAAGACATGTGGATACAATGTACCAGGATAATATATCAGGAACTGGAATAACAGGAATTATATAGGATTGTAATGGATTTTTAAAGAAAATAATTGTTTATAATATTTTATTTCATATATTATTATATATATTTCCTTTTTTAAGCGCCATTCCGTTTTATTACAATTAACTTTCTCAGTTTCTTTTATTCTTTCATTCCTTATACCTCCTTTTTATTCTCAGTGCACCCCAAAAGGATGTCATCCTATATCAGTTAGTTGCACAACCAACCCGAGCTCGCCCCACCAAAATGACTATTTCCATTGCACCGAATTCTCTGGCTGCTTGGATGGCTTTGGGGGTTTCCGGGGCGGTTCACCATCCGTCGTGGCCGTGGCCGCCCCAACCTCCCAGCCGCAGTCCCCCTTGCAGCTGCCATGCTACGCCCATGGGCAGTGTGCAAGCGAGATGGAGAACGACAAACGGTAAAAAAAAAAAAAAAAAAAAAAGAAAAGAGGCGCTGACTGCCAAATGGAAAATGGATTTCAGTATTAATTTCGCTGACGACTAGAAGAAGGACGAAAATGAGGATGAGAATGAGGAAGACTACAAGGATTACGTGGCGAGGACGAGGACGAGTGGGTGTGGTGGTGTGGGGATGAGGACTAGGACGTGGAACGAGGTTGAAGGCAAGTTGCCTGCATAACATCAAAAGCGAGACATCCGTCTTGACATTCCGTCCGGGATGCAGATGACGGAGATGGAGCTGCCGTAATGGAGATGGAGAGGTGAAGGCGGAGATGCAGGTGCACCCGTAGCCCATAACCCCATAACCCTTAGCCCGGAGCCCTGTGGACCTGCTGTCCCGCAGACCCGTTAGATTTGCGGTATAGCTTGACTGCAATGCGCCGGATTCGGACCCGTGCCCGTCCTAACATGTCGACATCCGTGCAGCCCTCTCTCTCTTTTAAGTTCTTCACAGTTTTTAGTACGGCCCCGGCACACCTATTTTCTATTTTCCAAAAGGATTTCCCAGCATTTTTGACAAAATGAAGCAACAACAAAGTTGCAAAAACAAAAACGAATGGCGAAAAGTGAACGGTGAACGACGAATAGAAAATGGCGGATGCCAGAATGGCGGTATGGCGGAATGGCAGGCAAAATGGCGTACAAAAAAAAAACGCAAAATAAAAATAAACTGACGCCAAGTTGGTTCTTTGTTATTTGGGCGTTTTGGCAAGTTTCTTGGTTGCTTTTACGTATTTTTTTGTATTTTTATGTTGCAGCATCGGAGGGTATTAGAACTCGGCTTAGGAGTTTCCGGCGCACTGAAGGGGATATTCCATGGGACCTAAAAAGTAATTTCGCCGTAAGCCGTCGTCCGCCTCAACGCGGATTTGTTCCACAACCGAATCTCTGTCCAATGTCTTTTGTTTACACTTGAAATAAAGATTCAGAACTTTCGTTACAGGTAAAAATAAGGTAAAATATATTATTTAAATCAATTTATTTAAACTAAATGATAGTTTTCTTATTTTTTAAGCTTTCAGATTTGTATTTCCTAAGACTTGGTAT
Organism: Drosophila bipectinata; assembly: GCF_030179905.1. Classification (NCBI taxonomy): domain Eukaryota; kingdom Metazoa; phylum Arthropoda; class Insecta; order Diptera; family Drosophilidae; genus Drosophila; species Drosophila bipectinata. The sequence goes on from NC_091734.1 coordinate 10,299,889, forward strand.
TACTTTTCAGTGTATTTAGTCATTTTACATTTTAAATTCCAACTGATATCCTTTTCAATTATAAATCAGTGAGTTCAATGACTTTAGGATGTAACTACATTCGACTATCTGCCAGCCAGGGTATCTGCTTCGCTTCGTTTGTCTAAGCCAAGTCCGTATTTTATTCTACCCTTTTTTTTTTATTTTTTATTAGTTTTTCTTTTCTTTTTTTGGCTCTTTTAGTTGTCGTCGTCGTGTCGCCGTCATACAAAATAAATGGAATATTTTCGCGTACTTTCTTCTCTTGGCACTTGCTCATCCCTCCATGGCTCTCCAGTCTCTCGCTTTGCCACTTTTAAATGTTGCGGTTCCATCCGTCATGGCTCGTGGCACTGTGTCCTTTTTTTTCCTAGGTGATGCCCCGGTTGGGAGTTGGCAGTTGGGAGGGATGGCCGGGAAGTTGCAGCTGCAGCTTATGCAAAATATTTGCACCAGAAAGGGTTGCCCGTGCGCCGGCATACACATACATTATTTATGAGGCGGTGACAAATTGAAATTAGCATAATAAGCCCACAATACAGAATCAAATGTTTGTTTTTTTTTGCCCCGCCCCCTCCCGTACTGCCCACTTAAAGTTTTCATTTAGCCCTGACGGGCGCGTTTCCGTTCCTGGTAGCGGGCCACGGCCGCCTCGAACACCTCGCCCACGGTCCTTTTGCGCCAGATAAGTGTCCGGTCCACCGGTGGCTTGGTCACAATGGGAACGGGCAGATCCTTGGCAGCCTCCTCTTCGTTTTCTGAATCGGATTCTTTTTTGGGTTCCAGGCTCTCTTTATCTGGACTGGCTTCCTTTTCCGGCTGACGCTTCTTCTCAGACTTCTTGCTAGGATCCTTCTTCTTCTTTTCCTTTTCCTTTGATTTCTTGGCCTGCTCCGGCTCCTTTTTCTCTTCCTTCTGCTCCTTCTCCTCTTCTTCATCACTAGACTCGTCTATGCTGAAATCGGAGTCGGCGTCTATGTTGTTGGTCAGGTGAGCTTGGACAGGCTTTGTTTTTTCATTGGAAGCAGTGGCCGTGGAGTCCGACTTCGCTGGAGGCTCGGGTTCCTCGCCCTCGGAGGAGCGGCGCTGCCGGTAGCTTCTATGCTTGGGTGCATCAGGCTTAATGGGCTTGTAGGAAACCTCCTCCGTGGAGGGAGCGGTCTTGGGCTTGACCACTTCCGCGGCTGTGCCTAGCTTCTGCTCGTAGAGATGCCTGTAGAAGCCGTCCAGGTCCTTCTGCTTGGTGACGTCGCCAATAGCCTCGAGGTAATCGTCACGCTGCTCCTGCTCCTGTAGCAGACGAATGGACTCGAGCTTCTTGCGGTAGGCAGCCGTTACGTAGGTGTCCTTATCCTTGAACTTCTCGCCCTCGGCATCGCGGTCTTTTTGGACTTGCCGCTCGATGCGCAGCTCCTTCTCCAGCTTCCGCCGCTCGGCGTGCTCCATCAGCTTGTTGATGTACTTTGGCTTGCGGGGCTCCTTGCTTTTGGTCTGCTTCTCCTCCTCGCGCCCTTTGTCCATTTCGTCGTACAGCTCGTCGTACTGGAAGATGGTGGGATCCTCCTCCAGTGCCTTTTCGTGCAGCTTGCGGGCCACTCGTCGCTCCATCAGACTCGGGCCGCTGGAGACCCCGGCAGTACCCTTGGAGCGCATCTGTGGTGCGTTCTTGTCGCCCTCACTTTCGGATCCACTGCTCTCGTCAAAAATGGCCGGCTTCGTAGGCTGTGGCGGTTTGACGGGCGCCTTCTTCTGCCCCGGCAATATAAGACCATATCTAGACGGAAAATAATGCATTAAATCAAGGTGAAATTGCATAAAATAATCCAATAAAAACTCACTGTTTTGACATTTTGGTTTGTTTACAATTTACATATGATTGAAGTAACCGTTTTCACCCAAAACCGGCTAATAGCAACCCTGCTTGTCGAAAACATCTCTGATAGCTGTCAACTGTCATTTAACAGCACTGTTAACCCTTAACAGCACCAAATGAGGCGTCTTACAGTACATGTTGCGCTTAACAGTGCAGGATCTTTCCAGGGTAGCCACACTGTTTTAGTATTTTTTAGTCATTTATCGAACGATGTCAGCAGGCACACTTTTTTGTACTTTCCAGTGTGGCCACACTTTTCTCTTTCTTTTCAACCTCTGTTTCGGCAAGGTACGCACGCTCCACGTGGCCCTTCTTAATTTGTGCAACTTAAAATTGTGTTTGCAAACCAATCCTAGGTAATCGCCGCCTAAATTAACTGATTTCTTCGAAATATACTTGCCAACGTTTGGCCAAATATTGCCAGAGGACGTCAAAACCGAGATTTTTACGAGCGCGGTGGAAAATATGTGCAAAATGTTATTCTTTTTGGTCCAACAATTTTTTTTTCTGTGCTTCCAAGTTAAAAAAGTATCTGCTGATATGTAAACAATACTTTGATTGCAGTGCATTCAAACGAAAGATTATACAAATCTGGTTAACTGAATATATATATTTTTTTTTTATGTGGCGGCTTATCCGATATGCAAAAAAAACTATGCATAAATGCCGAGTGTTGTTGTTGTTATCGAACCTGGAAGTGTATGGGTGTGTGTGTGTATCAGTGTGAGGGAAATTGCTAGTAAATATTGTTTTTAAACTAAAAAAACCAAAACCGGCGAGATAATCTTGCATTATCATAGAAAAAAGTCCAAAAATTGTTGTTGTTTACACCTTGGTTACTTGGTACACCACTACGCTCACACAGACACACACACACACACAAGCGCATAGACACGAACGCGCCAACATACACAGGGAAGCTGTTTTTTTTTTGCACGTGCTTTGCTTTATTTTTTTTTATTGTTCCGATATTGGTAATGATCATGGATATATCTCCAAAATAATGTCAGAATCATGGAGAGGGAGTGTTCTATCATTCTATTGGAGGAAACTACTGCTTGGAACTGAGTTTGTAGAGGATTCTGTCTAGAGAATCCACCAGAATTGGTTAAAAACCATTAATAATACCTTTATCTAGTCTTCAAGGTAGAGGGTTATGTCAAAAGAAGGCATGATTCATGAGACTTCCTAGGCTGGTGCTTCCTCAAGCCATCTTAAATGAAAATCCTAATCCTCTGAGAATATGCAAACACCAATGAGCCATGTTGTCCAGGTTTTCGAAGAAACCATCCATCTACCATATCTAAGTAAGAAAAACTAATCGTTGTTCTCTATTCTATTGCAGCCATGGTGCGTATGAACGTATTGGCCGATGCCCTTAAGTGCATCAACAACGCAGAGAAGCGCGGCAAGCGCCAGGTGCTCCTGCGTCCCTGCTCGAAGGTCATCATCAAGTTCCTGACCGTCATGATGAAGCACGGCTACATCGGCGAATTCGAAATTGTCGATGACCATCGTTCCGGCAAGATCGTTGTGAACCTCACCGGTCGCCTGAACAAGTGCGGCGTCATCTCGCCCCGTTTCGATGTCCCCATTAACGATATCGAAAAGTGGACCAACAATCTGCTGCCGTCCCGTCAGTTCGGTTACGTTGTCCTCACCACCTCGGGCGGTATTATGGACCACGAGGAGGCCAGGAGAAAACATTTGGGAGGCAAGATCCTTGGTTTCTTCTTCTAAAAAATGCAAGCAAAATGAGGAAACAACAACGAGGAGCTGCGGCGAGTGTGTGTGGGAGTTGCTATGTAGCAAATTATTTTATTTTCACGACGACACCCCCCCCCCCAAGATCGCCACCACCCATTCGTGATATATTCGTGGATCGGGGCGTGGAGAGAGTATGAACGGATGCCTCCATTCATATTGACATCAATGAATGTTCACAATAAAAACGCGAAATAAAATGATTGATACATACTAATTTTAAATACGATTTTTTTTTTATATAAAATACGTAAAATGTAAGCCGTATAGTGATCGAAATCGAACAGTAAATCATTCTGTTATCATAAAATATTCCTGTGTATGTGAATTGACTAGTTTTGGATGCAGTTTGATTCATGGATATAGAGGATAGTTTAGGCTTTTCTTCAAGAGAATGCTACGCCATGTGGTTAGGTTTCCGCTGGCAATGTGGTTCAAGACGCGAATGAGTCAAGTAACCTAGAAATAATGTACAAGAATGGCTTGTGGAGTATGGAGCATGAAAGGTTATGGCAGGAAATCATTGTTTCTAAAGTCGGTGATCTCGATTTCTTGAAAATGGATAAGCCGTTCGGTATAGAATTTGTAAACAATCTTCTTGGATGTATTCCGCAGGTTATGAGCGAAGGAATTTATTTTTCAAAAATTATTTATATTTATTATCGGCAATTTCATGGAAAAATCTAAGAAAAAAACGAAATTCTTTGTTCAAAGTAAAGCCATTTTTGAAAATTCTTCCTTCATTAAAGGCAGGTAATGAAGGAAGAATTTTCAAAAATGGCTTTACTTTGAACAAAGAATTTCGTTTTTTTCTTAGATTTTTCCATTTGGATATTCTAAAGTTTAGAATCTAAACCCTCGTCGGTTCCCCATCACCACAAAACTCCATTTTTCGAAAACGTTTCTTGCAACGTCTACAGAAGTAGAATTAGATATTATTATCAGTAATAATTTATCAGAAGTGAAGAAGAATTATTAGAATTAGAATTAGAAGCTTAAAAGTAGCTTCCACTTAAGTATTTAATATTTGTCTTGTAACATTTCTCTTCGAAGTTCTCTTTATAAGAATATTTAAAAAATTCTCCTTTTTTGGGTTGCAAAACTGCGTAGAACCCCTTAAAACAGTCTCAGTTCTTTAAAAGAAGTAATATTTAAACACAAATATGTTTTATAACAATTTTTGAAGAAAATAGGGCTCGAATACCAAAAAATGTGCATTTAGGAAGAGTATATACCTTGAACTGAGCTTAGGCCTTAATGCTAAAACAAGCTTAAAGATTTCATCTTCAACTTTCCAGAATTATAGGGGTTTCATTATTCTATTAAGAACATCATGTCAAGTTTATTGAAGCTATTCTCAATCCTACATATAGGAATCCTTCAAATACCTAAAGGGTACTTTAATTTTCAAAAGTTAAGCTGTGATGTTTTCCAAATATTTCTTATATTGGAGAGAACACGTGAAAGTCTGTCAACTTGTAGTTTTTGTTTTTTTTTAAACTACATAAGTTAACTTTATTTTAAACTTATAATTTTGGAAACCATTTAATAAGGACCATTTAATGTTTCTAGCAAGAAATACCTTCAGGATCAGATATAGGACATAGTTTGGTGGATAGAATAATTAATAATAATTTCTATAACATGAACATAAAAAAAAGGTTCTTAACTTTAATTTTCAAGAGCAAGAACTCTTAGCAGGTTTCCATTTGTTGGTTATATAGAGTCTTTTGGATCTATATAGCTAAAAGTTTTGAATATTTGCGTTTGGAACATGTACTAAGCTTAAAAAGTTAATAAGTTTTTAATAAAAACTTAACAATAGGGGTATTATAAAAATATAATTTAATAAATTTAAAACTCAGGTTAAAACTAATCTGAAAAAAAACAGAAAGAAATACAAAAACCACAAACTTGTTGATTCAAATTTCTTATCAAAATTCAAATATTGGCGGTCTCTTACCCGCAACAACTTCAGTGCTACAAAATGACACATACAAAGCTTTACCCACAACACTAAACATGAACTTTTTCAACACACATCCACTGAAGATTACCAACACTGTTATTCGTTAGGGCCATAATTTAATGCAAGCTTTTCGGCGGCTAATATATCCCATGTTTTATTTGAATTATTGCAACTGTAACTATGATAGAAAATTCAATTATCCAGGGGCTATCAGCCATCAGACCAAAATAGATTCTTGTCTCGGGCAATAAACTGCAATTAATGTTAATATTGACAAGTATCGATTGGACTTGCGTGTTCGCCACAAAAAAAAGATAATTGATGAGATGGACTTATCTATACGAGGAATGGTTTTATTGTTAGTAGAACAACTACCCAATAGCTTAAAGACACCTCCAGCCCACACCCCCAAAAAAAAACAAAGCCCCTTATCGAACTGTAATTGAAAGGTCGTTCTAGCCCCAAAATGGTGGAGAGCGCGGAAAAAAAATATAAAAGGTTTGCCATTCCGGGAATGTCATTCCGCACGACCCAAATGGCAACTGATATCACTAATACCAATGGAGCGCTACGATTACCAGGCTATCAGTCTATAAAATAATCAAATTACGCGACTGACAGCACTACAAAATTTTTTATATTTTTCTATAGTATGTATTTTAAGTAAATATTTTACTTTTGTGGTTGTATTCATAAAGTTTAATAAACTTTTAGAAGAGGAAACTTTTAAATATATATTTGAAAGAGAAAATTTATAAGTTTTGAATTAAGAAATATAGTTAAGAAGAGTTTCAAACATTTCCATATTATAGAAATTATTTTCGAAACCTTTCTGGAACTTAAATCTTTACCATCAGGAAACTTCCTTTCCTTTAAATCTTTTTATAGGATTTAATTAGAGTAATAGGTTTTTTTTTAACTCTTGGAATAGCAATCTTTGGAAGTCACTCCACAATGACATTTGCCACGCCCTCAATTTGGCTAAAAGGCCCATAGAAATCGGGGCTCAGACTGGGATTATTGTTGAATTTTTTGTAAAATTTGCTTTCTGTTTCCATTTTGTGGGTCACTTGGAAAAACGTTTCATTTACCTTTCGGTGCAATGATTCAGCAAAAGGTAGTAACAGCAATCTCTTATTATTTTTTCTAACTTTTTTTTTATTTTTTTGCAGCTGTCGAGAGGCTGATGAATATGAATAGAGCGTTTTTGTTCAGGTTGGCAAACAAGCTCAGGTAAAAACCGATTGAAAAGTGTCATTTTTCAACAAAAAGAATCTTAAATGCTCTTTTTTTTAAAGGGGGATTTACAAAAAAAAAGAATCATAATCATAAAAATCATAATATTCTTCAAAATATCATATATTCTTATAATTTTTATGATCTACCTTGATAGTGTTTACCTTTTGGCATTTAGTAATAGTAATAATAAGCCAAACTAATCAATAAATACCTTCCAAAACGAATAAAAAAAATCGTAAACTGTAAGTTTCTAAAAAAAATTACCACTTAAATAACCATAAATTACAGATAATAACTCAAAAGCGTAGTATCGTGAGGAGAGAAACACAACTGATAATAGAAGCTTGCCATTAAGAGGCCTATTATCTTGACCGCAGCTGTGTGAGAACTTTACTATTTCCGCATATACAGTACAGTACAGTATATTATGTACATACATGTGTCGGACAATTGCAATTACCCGCCACTGATAAGTCGGTTATGCCCCAAAAAAAGTTACCTCTATGAAGCGTCGTAACGTGCGCAGAAATCGGTCTCGGAATCGGTCTCGGAATCGTATCGCAATACCGACTAGAAAGGGTTCTGGTTACCAGTTCTCGTAGGTTCCAAATGGCTCGCAGCTGCTCTTAAATACATATATATATATATATACATATATAGTCTGGTATATCTGTAGACATGTAGGGGCATGGGGGTATGTGAAAGTGCCGACTGTGCCGGCTGTGAGTTGGCGAAAAAAAAACTTGTTTTCTGGCCAAGATCGGGGGGTGCTGCTGAAGACACACACGAGTCGTGTGATGCGCCTCGCAAAAGTTACACGTAATAGTTGAACTCTTGGGTGAGGATCTCGGCTGACTCACAAACACAATCATAGTCATAACATAGATACATATATATATATCCATAACCTGATTTTAACATGCAAGACATCCACGTCGACCGTACACCGAAAAACAAGTTATTTCTTTTTGTAGGGATCTAGAAAATGAATATTAAAAATGTTATATTATTTAAGTAAAGTTCCTTATAAGGTTGGAACCTAATAAACCTAGTTTTGGATATATTTTATATCTTTAGTTTTCTATTAAAAGATTTTCTATCTTACATATATTTTATAAATAATTAATAATAATATAAAATATTTTAAGACCTATACCTTTCTACAATATACCTTGGCGTCTTTCTAGATATCATCTATATATCACCTATCTATACTACCTTTTCCATATTCAAGAATATCTTAAATATATCTTGAATCCATATACCTTGAATATCTTAAATATTAATTATCATAAAATTAGTAATATTCCTCCAGATATTTTTAAAATAATTTAGAATAATATAAATAATATATAATATAATAAGAAATCACCTCTACTTATACTAACTTTCCTACAAGGTATAAAACTTTCTAATACTTTTCCAATATCTTGTGTCCAGTATCTTCCATCACCTTGTGATCTTGAATCTTAATTATCATAAAACTATTAATTTACAGCTTTTTCTTTTAGTTTTCTTTTTCACAAAAATACTCTAAACAATAAGGATTTATGAAAAATAAATAAGAAGGGTTTCTTTGAAAAAAGTTTAGAATTATAACAAATATTCAAAAACTTTACAGAAAATTGAAGAAAATTTACAGAATTGAAGTCTTTAAGAAAATATATATATAACTTTGAAAGAAGTTATATATATTTCAAATATTTTAAGCTATATATTTCAAAACCTATGAGACTACTATAAGCGCTATATTTTCGAAAGTATATTTTCTGAAAACCTGTCTCTTTGATTTTCAAAAACTGTAAATATATAAGTTTTTAGATTAAAATTGTGTTGTTTTGATTTAACTTTTTATGAAAAATATTAATATTTAATTTTGAAATAAATTTAATACTAACATGTATTATTTTATTTTATTAAAAGAGTAGTTTTTCACGAGGATACTCCTCATCAAAATACTCTGAAACATAAGCTCCAAAAGTGCAGCCAATTTCTTTCAGTGTAAGACAACTCTCGCTTGCACTTGACATTAAAATGCGGGACTGGATGCGGAAAACGGGAACCACCATGCACTCGGTTACTGTGTCACTCCATCACTGCGATGACGTAGTCGACGCAGCAGGGAATTCTCCGCATTCTAATTCAGAATCAGAGTCTGAAGCTATATACTTACGTACATATATCATTTCGCCATCGCCGGGCCCCAGGCAGTGATAAGTTTTTTATTTTATTTTCCACCTTGGTGCCGTGGTGTTGTTCCCCGGGGAGATAAGCCCCCGAAGAAGTAAGTTTTGGAGGCGAAAGTCCGCCCGTCACCCCCTGATAACGGCCCACGTGTTGCAAGTCCGTCGTCTACTCTTCCGTTTAATCTTTTATATTTTATTTTTTATTTTTTTTTTTTACTTTTGGGTGAACTACAAAAAGCACAAAAAAAAAATAAATCACTTTCTGCTTAGCTGCTGATTACATGGATGTGTTTTCACAGTTGCTCTCATCTACTTCCTAGGGTTAATGTGTAAGGGTATACGATATATAGTATAGAATTATGCGATGCGATTCGAATCCGCTCCTGCTCGCCAGGAGCAGTCCCTCCTCCCACCATCTACCTTCGGCTGGTTCCGCCTTAGGCGGTGGTGGCAAAGTATTCCTTGGACTTGGTGGGATCGGCCACCATGGTCTTCTGGCCGGGCTTCCAGTTGGCGGGGCACACCTCACCGTACTTGTCGGTGTACTGGAAGGCCTGCACCAGGCGGATGGTCTCCTCGACGCTGCGTCCCACGGGCAGATCATTGACGGTGATCTGGCGCAGGTTCTGCTTGTCATCGATGATGAACAGGCCGCGGAATGGGATGCCGGTCTCCTCGTCGAGGACACCGTAGTCGCGGGCCACCTTCATCGACTTGTCGGCCAGCAGGGGGATGTCCATGCTGCCCAGACCGCCCTGCTTGCGGGGCGTGTTGATCCAGGCCAGATGGGTGAACTGGCTGTCGGTGGAGCAGCCGATCACCTCGCAGTTAATCTTGCGGAACTCGGCGGCAGCCTCCGAGAAGGCAATGATCTCCGTGGGGCACACAAAGGTGAAGTCCAGGGGATAGAAGAACAGGACCAGGTACTTGCCCTTGTAGTCGCTGAGCTTGATGTCCTTGAAGACGCCATTGACGACGGCGGTGCCGGAGAATTCGGGAGCGGGCTTCTGTAGCTGGGGCATCTTTAAGAAGAGGGGGTATATTCAATATTTTTATTAATTTTAAGAACTTTATAGAGGAATTATAGAAAATTGTGATTTTTAGAAGTTGAAGTTGATATAAATTTAAAAAGAATTAAATATTTAAAATTCTAACCAAGAATTTAATAAAAAAATGTACCAGTTTTGTAGTAATATATTCAAATAAAATAAAAATATTCAAGATAACCTTTTGGAAAATTTCCAAAATTATGCTAGGAGAGTTTATGAAGCCCATGCCTATAAAGCCCTGTCTTTGAATTTCCAAAATACATATATCTAAATATTTAAATAAAAACCTTAAAACAAAGTCTAAAACTAGTCTCTAGACTAGCCTATAATCTCTAAAGCTTAAGCAAAACTGCTTCTGATGTGGCAGATCTAATTGCAAATCCCGTACCGATTTCCAGATATTTCCAAAGTAACCTTGGCGATCGATCGTAACAGAGAGCCATTTCACAAGAACTTGGAAACAGAAACAGAGTTCCTAACAAAATGGCTGACGCGGCAGAAGAGGCATGTAATGTAAGAAGAAACCCCAGAATAATCAATTAACCGAAATTTCTTGAATTCAGTTTCTTTTTCGGGAATTGAACTTTTGGCACGTCGTTGTGCCCATTCCATTTTGGATTTCAACGATTTAATTACAGAAATCAAGAAAATTAGAAATATTTTTGATTTTTGCAAATATTTTCCTCTCGATTAGATTTCTTCCCTCTTTTTTTTTGTCATTCTTTCTTTTTTTTTTTTGTTGCCGGCTAGAATTTTCGCCATCGTATGAGATTCTGTGTGAGAATGTATTAGTACATATGGGTATGTGTGTGTCTGTGCGACGGACGTGCCAATAAAGCAAAAAAAAAAAAAAATTAGAAAAAAAAATGGGAAACTATGCTCGGTGCTCAACAGAACTTGTGAAATAATCTGTGTTCTCCCAAACGACCCAACATCATTATCATTATAATCCCGGACGACACAACTACATCAAAATTGCAACAAAAAAAAATAGGACCAACTTTATGGCCTACGCTCTCTTTTAATATCTCCCTTACTCTTCCCAGAATTTGCGAAATTTTCATCGCCGGGCACTCACTTTAGTTGTTGCCTGTATTTTGTAGTTGAAGTAATTGATTTCCGGTATCGGCGTGGGTCGCTCGTTAGTCGCTGTGATTAGCTGATTTAAGCACAACCTTTCGGCACGCGTATCAAAAACGAAATACTACGAATAATAGGTGCTTTGGTCTGGAAATGCGAATTGAATCGCCGCAGTGTTACCAGCCTGGATACCGTGAGCTTTTGCCCGCGCACGTGAATAATGCCACAGAGTGACCGCACACCAACGAAAGCTTGAAGCTTTATTTCGCTATTGACATGTAGCCCTGGTTGTTTGTTACTTAAGCGGGATTTTTAAAATTGTTGATTTTTGATTGGGAAATAAGGTACTTATGAAGCTGAATTAGGAAGGGTACAGTTAAAAATCAGTTTGTATAATTACAAGCCATATTTGCCCAAAAAAAAAGTGTTTGCATCTAGGTACCATTTATATTCTTAAATGTTTTTTTTAATCCATTTTGTGAGTGTTTTTGTACCTTAGTTCCTTGACCAACTAACTTTGTTAAAATGTACTGAATATTTGGTCAAAATCTCACCTTTTTACAAACTCTTTTTATTTTATCGATTATACATACTACCATATATCGAAGAGGGTTAAAATCCAAAAAAAAAACATGGTAGGCTTTGCTCACAAATTTGGTATAAAAGGACCGGCCACTCGGCAGAAAATTCAGTTAGTCCCTTGACTTGAAGCTGAGGGGATCTATTTTAAACGTCTTATTTTATTTTATTTTTGTTTTTTTTTTTTATTTTATTTTATTCCTTATTTTTCAATCATGCTCCTCCAAAGAGAGAATTTTTATTTTATTTTTGTTTGTTTTTTTTTATTTTATTTTATTCCATATTTTTCAATCATGCTCCTCCAAAGCGAGAATTTTTATTTTATTTTTGTTTTTTTTTTTTATTTTATTTTATTCCATATTTTTCAATCATGCTCCTCCAAAGCGAGAATTTTTATTTTATTTTTGTTTTTTTTATTTTATTTTTTTATACTTTATTTTTCAATCATGCTCCTCCAAAGAGAGAATTTTGCAAAAAATCTGTTTATTTAAAATTTTTATTATTATTATGATTCCCATGGACTTTGACAATCGTTTGGAGAAGCTCCTTCCGCCGGGGTCATCGTCTGGTTAGAAGAAACCCCTTGAAGGATAAATAATATTCTTACATTCTAATAACTGACATGGCTTTTGTTCTCCCAATTTTGTACCTTGAATTGCCATTGATGCCTATAACGCCATCAAACTTTTTTTTTCTAATATGGATTTTTTTTTTTTGTTTGTATTTTTGTTATTATAAATTTTTGGACATTGGACTATAATAGATGAAGGGGCCCTTGGAGCAGTTATTGTTTCGCAAGTAAAAATTTTTATTTTTTTTAATTTTATTTTTTTTTTATAAAAATTGGATTTCCCTTGAAGTATAAATAATAATATTCATAAATAATATTCATAACTGACATGGCCTTTGTTCTCCCAATTTTGTTCCTTGAATTTCCATGGATGCCATAACGCCATCAAACTTTTTTTTTCTAATATGGATCTTATTTTTTTGTTATTTTTTTTTTTTAATTTTTTTTTTTTAATTTTTTTTTTTTAATTTTTATTACCATAAAAGTTTGGACCTTCGTGGACAGGGCCATGTGGTAAGTAAAAACACCTTAAGGGAAAAATAATATTCATAACTGATATATTTTTTCTACTCAGGTACTTACGGGTCCCAAGGATGGATTTGCCAAGAAGAATCTCTAATTTCCTTATGTCCGATGGGGCATACGCTGGTCCTTATAGAGGCTGTGTTTTCTTCTTTCCTTCTTTATAATTTTCATTACCTTAAATTTTTTGCTACTACGTTTGCAGTAGTTCCTCCGACAAGGGTCATCATCTTGTAAGTAGAAACCCCTTAAAGGAAAAATAATATAACTGACTAAGCTTTTATTTTCTCAGGGCTTGCGGTGGCCTATAATTGGTGCCAATAAATCCGTCGAATTTTTATTCAAGATGGATCACTTCTTTTTATTACCAGGATTTTTTTATTTTTATTATTCTTCAATTCAATCAATTTCTTCAATGGACTATAATCGGTGATGTGGGTCTTGAAGAGGTCATAGTTTGGTAAGTAAAAACCCCTTGGAGGAAAAATAATAATACTTATAACTGACTAAGCCTTTATTTTCTCAGGTGCTGTGATGTCTTTAATTCCATCGAATTCTTATCCAAGGAGGATCTCTAAGATCGTGCCAGGAAACCATCTGATTTATTTACTTTTATTGTATGCACTCATGTGTTCTGATTTACTGATTTTATTTTATTTTTTTTTTACCGCTTTATATTACATTTTGAGCCTTTTATGTTTCAATAAAAATATATTTGTTTAAACTTTAATATTGTCTATGGCTTTTTAAATTTAAAATATTCGATTTTCCAAAGAGGGTAGATTTTTCTTCAATGTTTTAGCTTGAAATTAGTTAAGTTTCTCAATTAAGAAATTCAGATTCTCAACGATAACATATGGGACTGCTTCAAACTTTTTAAGGGTCTATGAGAAAATGGAGCATCTTCAACTTTAAAAATTATAAGTATGAATATCCAGTTGCCTTAATATCCAATTTAAGGACAAGGTCTACTGATAGTATATTGATAGTTGGATGTTAATGACTATGACCATTTCACATCACAAATTGGGCCAAAAAACTATAAAAACCATTAAGAAGTTTTTGGCAGAAATATAGGGGGATTGAAGTCCTAATTTAGGAATTGTGTTTTAGAATAGATAGAGAAATGGTTCCAATATGACCGATAAAAGAGTGATGTTTTAATTTCTTAAAATTCAATATTTTTTGTTTTTATCTGCTGGTGCTCTGTTTTTAAATTCTTTTAGAAATGGCTGAAAGGCGAAAAGTGAGGGAAAAGCTAACATTTTGGCAAAAAAATTTCCAAATCCCTAACTATAACTAGGCTATATTCCAAAATATTATAATTTTTATCAAAACGGTGCGACCCAGTAAAGGAGACATCTCCGACACTATAAAGTATATATATTCTTGATCAGGATCACCTCCTGAGTTGATATAAAAATGTCAATGGGTCCATCTGCCTGTTTCTAACTATATCCGATGTTAGCTTTTAATTCTTGTTTCTATTAATTCTAGTTTTGTTTTCCAAATAATATTTAAAATTAAAAACATCCATCAATTCTGGTTTAAATGAATTTAATAGTGCACAATTAGTAGTATTTAGTAGGTAGTAGCATAAACATAATATTAATGGCTTAGCCTAGGCTATTGTTGTGTATTGATGGGCTTCCTTAGTTACACTTCGAGGGATAATTAGGATAGTCGGGTGTCTGCTCGCGGGTGCTACTCGATAGAGGTGGTCAAGTATTTGTTTTTTTTTTTTTGTTTTTGGATAAATAAATTACACTTCAGAACAACAGCAGCGGTAGCAGTATATCAGCATCAGCTTCAGCACAATGTACATACTCTCTAAGACATATATGTATGTATGTATAGTGTGGGTTTCAGTCTTTGATTTTAAACTTAATGGGTTAAAAGTGTGTACGCAGACGCAGTAGAGTTCAAGGCGAATTTAGGGGGTTAAGAATGAAAAAAAAAAAGTTTAAAAAAAAAGTGGAAAACTATCAGCTAACTTAGTCTAGAATTGGGGGTTAATCGATTCGGGTTATGGAAGTGTCTTTTTTTTTTTTGGACGGGGCCCAGCCCCAGAAAACCCATTTAGGGTTTATCGTCGTCGTCGTCTATATCGTTATCCCGTTTCGCCTCGTCTCCATGATCCTGGGGGTCTGGGGTGGGTCCAGAGTCCGGAACCGACTCCATCGTCGCCTGGAGTTCGACGAAAATGTCGATTAGATTGTTGATCCCGATGAGATAGCCATCCTCATGGTTGCCCACCTTCCAGGCCGAGTAGTGATCGATCCGTAGCTGGGGCGGCAGCTCCACCGTCTTGGCGAAGTCGATCAGCCAGATGCTGGCATGGGTCTGGTCGTGGACGAAGAGCAGGGAGCTCCCGATCACCTCGTGCGTCTGGAAGAACTCCGACACGGCCAGGGTGGCCCGGATGGCCCTCAAACGCTGGATGTACCGGGGCTGGAATCAGATTGGGAGGTTTATTATTCCATTCCGGATATAACTAATTTCAGTTTATTTTTACCAGAATATGGGGATGACCGCTGAGGAACTCGACGAAGGCCAGCTTGATTTGTTCGCGTGACTTGGTCGTTTTGAAATCTTTGGAACTAGTGCCGTCGCTCTTCTTGATGCCCTGTCAGGTTAGATTAATATAAATTAGTCAATTAATTGATTTAAATTAATGTAGAATGTGGAAGACTATATGGAGAATTTGGAGAATTCAATGGAGATTTGTTTAATGAAGAATTTCGAGAAGAAAGTTGCCTTTCATTGAGGTCTTTGTGGCTTAACATATATGTAGATTGATTTGGTTTCTTCTCAGAAAAGTTATTTTTAAGGCAATAATAGAACTTTTAATGGATAAACTAGGGGATAAGCTCGGTATGGACATTATAGAGGAATGAATAGGTAGACTAGCGGACAAAATAGAGGACGAACTGGAGGAAAAACTAGAAGAAAATCTAGAGGAGAAGTTAGAGGACAAACTAACCTACATTCTAGTGGACACAATAGCGGACAATATCGAGGAGAATATAAAGGACATCCTAGGAAAAGGATAACTAAAGAAATAACTGGAGAAAAAATTAGAAGACACCCTAGGGAAAAAATTAAAGGACAATCCATAGGACCTATGTAGCTGTTGACTTCCATGAACCAAAAATGCAGCCACTTACAATTTAATATTATACTTAAATCAAAGGATAACCAATAGCACCGAGCATAGTAACCCCTTTTAATAAGAACACCCACCTCAATGCGAAAACCCAAGGTGGCTGTGCTGGAGATGGTCTCCCGCCAGACCATGTATCGTGGCTTGGTGACCGCCTTGGCGGCATGCTCCTCGGCGGTGGGGGCATTGGCATCGATCTGGATCATCTTGTCGTACATGTCCTTGCGCAGCTTGGGCTTCTCCTTGGCCTTGGACAGCTCCTCCTCCAGGTAGGTGCGCACACCCACTTTGCAGTCCATCACACAGGGCTGGACATAGTCGCTCAACAGATCCTGTAGTTGGAGATACACTAAGAAATGTTGAAGGAAACTATTAGAAGAGGGCTACTAAGAGAGACTGTCTTCCACTTACATTCACCATCCTCGCTGGTCACCTGACCCTTGTAGACAGGGACATAGGGTCGCAGGAGGTCTTGCATGAGGATCTGAAAGCACTCCTCCTCCTTGGGGCAGAGCTTCTTGAGAACGGTGCCCGGCTCGGGGCCCGCCTTGAAGTTCCCCTGATGTCCTGCCAGCTGGACCCATGGATACCGTTGCTTCTTGTACGTCTGGAAGAAGGGTGTCCACTGTACAATATTCCGGATCTTGCGCCAGCCGGAGCTCTAAAAGGATCAAGGTTAATAAAGAGATTAGTAGAGGTTTATAATCTGAAGATTTACTATAATTCTTTGAAGAGAAGAACCCACAAATATTAATTGAAAATATACGATTATTCAATTATCTTCATACGATTTGCGTAAATATCACAATTTGTTTGCCTGTGTTTCGTTTATTTGTGACTTTGTGTAAACAATATTTAAGCAGGTTTCCGCTAAATTGTTTATAATTTCTCTCCGAATTTCCTCTTTAATTTAAGAATCTACAATTCGTTGGAAACTAAAACCAGGTGCTAAAAATAAGCCAATGGAAAAGTTTCTTTTATTTACTGACCGAATAATAAACAAAAAATTGTAAGAAAAAATAAAATAAAATTCTGTTGTGATTACAGGTGGTAGTCTCATTATTTTTACCCCGATTTCTTGGCTTATTGAGAAATCGGAACACGTTTTTGTTATCCAACTGATAAATCGCGTAAATAAAAGTGGATTATGTTTTTAAAAACCGGCTTGTAATATTTTACATTTCATTGATATTAATCTTAAAATGTATTGTTTTGAGGTTATTGTTTTTAATCCTTTTTATTTTAGATAGTTTTTATATTACTTATAGGCCTAGCTATAGAGTTTATACTGTTAAAAATCAGGCTTCATAATAAAAAAATAAAATAATAAAGACGGTTGAGAAAGAACCCTTCAGCTTTAAGCCAAGGGATTATTTAAGGAAGATTATCCACGAGGGACTTCCCTTGAATAGACAAATTCTGAGCAAAGCCCACCTCTTGGAAGGTTTCATCTTTGAAAATATAATAATATAATAAATAATATAATATTAATAATACAAATAATAGTAATTATGATTTTTAGTTTATTGTATTTCATAATTTAAATTTAAAAAAGATATTTAATTGTTTAAAGAAGCTAGAAAGCTAGAATCTAGAAATACCTACATTTCAAACGACTTTCTTTAAGGAGGTCTTTGAATATTTTATCTCTTATCATATTTATGGAAAATAGTTTCTTAATTAGATTAATATATTAGAGTAATAAAATAAATAGAAATAAGAGAAAATATGTAAGGTTTCTAAACTTTTTAAAGAGGATTACGGATTAAGAGAATACGAGTTAGAGTTGGAATAGAATTTAAAGATTCAAAAAATACTAGACTTATATGTATTATATTTAGAATATTTTTTTTAGGTTTAAACTGTTTAATTATTTAGGTCTTTAGCGCAATTCTATTTTTGTATTTTTAAAATACTACCTATAACTAAATATACCTATATTTATTATACCTACATAGAATAATACCTCTAACTATATATACATAGATACTATAAATATTTATTAAGAAACAAGAAACTACAATATTCTATGATATAGATTCTGTTACTAGGATAATCCACCTGTAGACCCAATTCAATGGATCACTGTAACCCCTCATCCTACCTTCTTATGACCCGATCCGCCGGCTGTGGTGGAAGAAGAACCCGAGGAGCCCGAGCCCGCAGCGGAGCCGGCCGCCGAGGTGGACACATCCGAGTCCCACTCGGAGCTGAGATCGTCGCTGCTGGCATAGCCGTAGTCCCGCGGCATGGGCACCTCCAGCAGGGACTTGGAGTACTGGATGTAGCCGGGACAGAGGCTCTGGCCCAGCGGCGAGTGGGACCGGCGGGGACCCGAGACCGGGGAGGTCGGTGAGCCAAGTGGCACGGAGTACTGGTGGGAGAGCTTCCGGCCGAGACTCAGCCGGAGACCGCCGTTCTGGAGATGGGTGCCGGCCACATGATCACCGGAATTGGCCGTTATGCTGATGGTGGGCATCGATAGCTTCTTCTCGGCCCGCTGCCGGATGCCGTGGGCCTGGGCGAAGGCCAGACTACACTTCCTGGTCTGCATATTGTTTCCGGACAGCTTGCGTCGAAAGATCTTCTTGGGATTGCCGGCCCCACCCTCCGAGGGGGGTTTCTCCGCCTCGCTAGATTCTGGAGTTTTGGGCTTTCCGCCGGAGTCACTGTCCTCGTCCGCCTCCTCGCCATCGGCTGCTTCCCCGTTCTCGTCCGGGTCGTCCTCCAGGTCCACCACCTCATCGTCCTCATCCTCGTCCTCGTCATCATCTTCGAACTTCAGTTTGGAGATCTCCTCCGGCGGCACATCCGGAAAGTGGAGCAACTTCACGGTGACCTTCTTGCCGGCCTCGTTGTAGTACACCTCCTTGGCACTCATCCTGTCAAAGTCCTCGTAGATCCGGACCTGGGGCGACGGAGGCGGAGTGGGCGGGGTGATCAGACCCTTGCCGCTACGAAGATTCCCGTTACCGTTTCCGGTTATCAGTGACCCGGGTCGGGGCTTGGGACTCGACGGCTTCTGCTGTTGCTTCTGGCTGGGATTCTGGTTTGGATTTGGATTCGGAGTTGGATTGGGATTCAGGGCGCACACGGACATCTTACATGGAATCTGGCCCACGGCACTCGGTTAAGTGCATCGGAGTACTGGAATCGAACTGAGGCGACTTCAACAGCAACTGCAACCGGGAATCATACAGATAGAGATAGAGAATACCACCAAAGAAAGAGATGGCAATATATATATATACAGAGAGAGTGTGTGAGAAAGAGAGAGAGAGAGAGATCGATTTGTGATTTCTTCGCATTTGCGAACCCGTTCGCGCCTAAAAACGCCTTTCTTTCCCGCGAGGTCTGCTCCTCCTCCTCATCCAGCTATCGGATCTGTCGATCATAACGGGTGATTGAGGAGTAGACCAGGGTCTATGAACTACAACAATACCCTTCTATTTCAAGGGAATACTTTGGTAAAGTAAAGTCTTTAATATTTTGTTGAAAACTAATAAGACTTCTTGCAGTTTCAGGACTCTAATCTAGAATAAAAGACCCTATATAAGAATAAAAGGGTCCCTCCCTTCCCTATCTAAAAGGGAATAATTAAGTAAGGTCTAGACTTTAGACTCAAATATTTATTTCAATATGGAAATAACTTTATTGAATTTTAAATAGTAAATTTTAGGACCTGATTCTATAAAGGTTACTAGTCACTATGACCAATATTAATACCCTACTATTTAAGAGAATCTTACAAAAAATCCCAGACTACTATATTTCGTATGAAACTAATCAGATTTTATAAAATAAATTCAGTGAGGTAAGTAAGTTTCAGGAATCGGTTCAATAAAGGCTCATTTATAGTCTCTATAAGCTATACGATAACCCTACTATTCAAAGGAAATACATACGTAGATTCTAGTCTAAAGTCTAGCTTTTTCTAGAGTCTAGCCTAAAGAATATCCTCTAAAATGAATACAACTTCTTTAACAAATTCAGTAAGGTGAGTAAGTTACAGGACATGGTTCTATAAAGAGGACCAGTCTCTAAGAACTATACTAATACCCTAATAAGTAGACTTTATTCTATATCAAAATATTACCTAAAAAACAAATACCTTTTTAAATAAATTTATAAATATTTAAAGTCATTCTAGGACTAGTATCTATCAATGAATCTCAGGTCAATTAACCATACAACCATACAAGTCCTACTATTTTAACGGAAAACTTTAGTAAATATATTCTTACAAATTTCCTTAAAACACTTTCTATTAAAAAAGGAAAGTTTTTAAAATTTTAAAATATTTCCTCATGAAGATTTTTTTGTAGCTTTTTTTTTTTGAATAACATCTAACATCTATTTGCAAACTTGGTTTCTAGGCTATTAAATAATTGGCTTTAATAATAGCCATGGTCCTAAGGTTTTCACACACTACTGTTAAGCTTTTGTTAGCTGCTCACTAAAAAAAAAACTATTATTTGCTAAGAATTTTATAAGCCAAGTGGCTATATTGGTTTTAACAAGAGACTGTGAAAAGTTGACTAAAAATAGAAAATATTATAAATGAATTTTTAAAGAAAAATAGATGATTCTCTAGTTTATTTCTAAAGCAAATCTAAAGCCCATTATAAAAAAATGAGGCTACCTTGAAATTCTTTTTAGTAACAGTATTAAATACCAAAGTAATTAAAATTTTAATAACTACCCTTAAGGGTATCTAAAATTCGTTACTAATTAGTTGTTGGCCTTTGGCATCTTTTGGGTTTGTCGATTTTGCTCATTTTTGTTGCTTCTTGTCTGGTTTGCTGTAATGCGCACACATCAATCAAAATTGATTAAATTTAATACATATGTATGTGCCATGTAACAGACACAGCCAGAAAGCCAGAAAGGCAGAAAGATCGAGTCAGTCTGGACGGGGACGGACTAAGTAGGGAGGCATTGTCGGAGCGTGTTGGCATCTTGGCAGCTCCATCTGCGGCATCCAAAGTGGTGGCAAGTGGCAATAGAAAACGAGCCAACAAGTAAACAGCAAATGGCAACAACTATGGTATCTGGCTGGCAATCCGGCGCAAGTCGGAGCAACCACAAGCCAACCCAACCAACCAAACCAAACCAAAGTCAACAAAAACCGCCCAGAGTCGGGCAAGGCAATCCAATCCAATCCGAAACCCAAATCGAAAAGCACATTATGATAATAATGGAAATGCCAGCGACAGTGCCGACCGGCTATCCAGTTACGCCACTGCACAAAGCCAACAACAACAACAACAGTAATAGTATATACTATAAGACTATATACCTAACAACGATCGTGTATATATATACAAACTGAAATTTCTTTATAACATTTGACGTCATTTGCAAATGTTGACGCCGTAGTCGCGAGGCGATAACGAAGCAACACCAACAAAATACACCAACAACTAAAACAACATCTATAAAAATTACAACAACATCTATAGAAACTACACCAACAACTACAACAATAGCTAGTGTTTTTTTTTTTCTAGACAAATGATCATGGAACTTTAGAATTCTAGATCATCCCAATGAGATCGATGATCGCTGATCTCTGTATTTTTGGGGAACCACAAATATTTTAATTTAAAATTCACTAATTTACAAAACACACAAAATTCGAATAATGAAATCTTAATTAAGATCTAAAGAAATATCAATCAGACGAAGAAATAAATTCAGTTTTAGCCTTCAAAGTTTTTGAAATTGATTTAGAGTTTCAGTTTAAAAGGTTTAGGGTTTCTTTGAAAAATTATAGGGTTTCTATAGAAAACCGTCTGAAATATTCTTTGTAAACAGTTCCACTTATTTAAGTACTAATGGGTATTATTTTTAGTTGAAACCCACTTAAAGTTCTACTACAAACAGTCACTATTCATGTCAAGTTCAAGCTAAAAGGGTTTAAGAGCCAAGTCGAGGACTTCAAGTGGGTCGGTACTTTCCTAATCGTGAAGACGATAAAAGTCCAGATTATAGTTGAAAATACAATTGACAGGGTCTGACAGGTGATTGTCTTATTCTAAGATATATTTCATAAAGTATTATAAGGATTTGGTGTCCAGAACAGGTGAGACAGGGCGTATACTTGATATTGCTGACCTGAATAGGTCATACCAGGCGTATACTAAATATTTGCAAGCCCTATTTAGCTCATAAAGGGCAAATAATTTAATATTGGTGACTCAACTAGATCAACTACAGATAATACACTTGATATTGGTGACCCAAAAAGGTCATACTAGGCGTATACTTGATATTGGTGACGCAAATGGCGAAAGCTTTATATAGTTGAAACCTTTTAGGTTCATCCCACGCCTTAACTTGGTATAAAATCTACTCCCTTATGGGGAGTATACGTGATATTGGTGACCCCAATGGGTCCTCCACGGCGTATACTTGATATTGGTGAGCCAAATAGGTCGTACAGGGCGTATACTTGATATTGACGAGCCTTATAGGTCTTTACAAGGCCTACACTTGGTATTAGGACCCTTATAAAGATTATATAAATTATAAATTATATATAAATTATAAAGATTATACGTGATATGGGTGACCCCGATAGGTCCTCCACGGCGTATACTTGATTTTTTTGAAGGGAAAAGGTCTTACAGGGCGTATACTTGATATACGTGACACAATAAGAGTTACAGTAGATGACCTATATTTCCCTTCAAGAGGAACAAATAAAAATCAAGTATACGCCATGTGTGACCTAAAAACAATAAATAATAATAGAATACTTTGTTTTTCCTCTTCCCCCTTTATTTTATTCATTTCTTTCCTGTTTTTTAATTAAATTGTCTATTGGTGCTCATTGTTTCTCTCAAAATTTATTGCCTTTTTTTCCGTTTTTATTTTTATTTTTCTCAATTGTGGAGAGGGCTTGGTTGCGCCTCGGATCCATCCTTAAATACTAATTTTCTATTCGTTATCTAATAAAAACAATTGTACAATCTTCGATGTCGTCAACACCAGCAACAAAAACAACAAAGGCAACAAAAAATTAAAAATAAAAAAACAAAACAAAAAACGGCAACGTCGACGATAACGAGTCGATATATCGCAGTATGTACTGTGCATATAGATACATCAGATCGTCTATATATGTATATGGTATGTTTTTAGGGTGTGTGACGGGGTGGGTGGGGTAACCTATTGCTTGCACTCGACACCCCCACTTTGGATACCACTGTCACTTGCCTCCCCTTCATGCCTCCCCTCCATGCCTTCACACTTTCCTCAATACCTTCTATAATCTTGGCCTTACACGGGGAACAAATTCTAGAGGTTTTTATATTTTTGAGAAGCTTTATTAAAAAAATCTTTGTAACTTTATATCAATAAAAAAATAAGGCTTTAAATTATTATGAGCTTTAATTATTAAATATTGATTTTCATAATTAATGTCTTTTTCAAAAAAGATCTTTAAAAAGGCCTTTAAAAATGTTTTAAACTAAAATAACTAATTACTATAATTACTATATTGTATAATATTGTATAAACATATTGTATAAGCACTTTTAAAATATTTTAAGCTTAAAAAATGCTTACACAAATATTTAGTTAAATACAAAAAGAACAATAAAAGTTGAAATAAATCAAAAATATAAGTTATTCCCGAGAATTAATAGTTAAGCCTTTAAATCAAGACAGCTAATATTTTAGTAAAATTTTATGTCTATTTTTGACTTGAAGCTTTGTTTATTGCCCATCTATTTCTCTCAGTGCTTATGGCACAACACCACCCACTCTTTAAATGGACACTACGCGCTTAATGTCCGCCATTCACATTCCCCCAACAATTTCTCTCAGTATTTCTCGTGTTTGTGTTTTTTTTTTTTAACTACCGAAAGCTTAAAATTAATAAAGTAAACAATTTGCAGGCAACTACCCCGCCCCGCACACCGCCTCCTCGCAATCTTCCGAGTGTGAATTCTCTTCTAATTTTTTTTGGACTTCCATTGACGCACAGAATGGATTTTGGTTTTTGAAATTTTCAGTTTTGGGTGGGTGGGTGGTTGGTTGGTTGGTGGTCTTTTGGGGCGGATATTATCGAAACGATCGGAGTGCCAATTAAGGAGGGGATGTGGGTGATTTAGTTCCATTTTTGGACACTCAATGAGCCTCAATTGCCAAATGGCCAAGTAAACACGAATTTCGTATGCTGCTCTTCAATTATATAATTCGCATTTAACTGCGAAAAGTGGGTGGTGGGTGGGTGGGTGTGTGCTGCCAAACTGCGTAGCTATTGTCGGATAAGGGGGACGGGGGGGCAGTCCACCCCTCCTCCCATTGACGTCGTCGTTTTTTTTATATTTTTTTTTTTGTTAGTGTGTAAATGTTTACATAAACCCGAACACTTAGCATTTTTTCGGTGCAAAAGTCAGTTCGCAATTGAAGTCATCTAGTATAAGAGTTCCAGGTCTATCACCTCTCTCACTCTCTCAATCTGTCTCTCTCTCTTTGTCACTCTTGTTGGGGATTAGGGGGTTGGCGCGTGCTTCAATTAACACACTTTACAAAAGCAAC
This sequence comes from Drosophila bipectinata, assembly GCF_030179905.1. Lineage (NCBI taxonomy): Eukaryota > Metazoa > Arthropoda > Insecta > Diptera > Drosophilidae > Drosophila > Drosophila bipectinata. The sequence goes on from NC_091734.1 coordinate 10,324,452, forward strand.
ACAACAACAGCAGCAACAACACACAAAATAACAAATAGTAGCAACATCAGTGGAAGCCACACACCAAGCAGCTTCCACAAGGTATTATTTTTAAGAGGTTTGATAAAGAAATTATTTGTTAAAAAATATTTAAAAAATTTAAATATTTTAAAATACTGAAAAACAATTTTTTGAGTTATAATGTTACGTTTTTAGATCTTTTTCTTGCGGAAATTTATATTTTAACACTTTACAATACTTTACACTGCTTGTGGAGATATAGTTCTGGGTTTTGAAGACGTTTCTCAAAAATATTATAAAATTATTCGAAAATATTAAAAACCCTTTTTTCAAGCTTTTATTGAGTATTTTTATTTAAGGTTTTGAAACATTTTCTTAAAGAACATTATTGTTACACCCTTAACACTTTGTTTCTCTGGATTTATAGCTCTTTTTTGTAGGATCTTGCTTCTATGGATTTAAGGAACTTATTATATTAAAGGACTAGTTTAAAAATGATATAAGATCATCCTAAAATACTAAAAAAGTTGTATCAAGTCCTTACATAGTATTTTTTCAAGTTTTAAGAACCTTTTTGAAGTGACCACTATATTTAAACGTCTGGCTTTTGACTTTTTATGATTTATAGATCTTTTTTGAAGAGTCATTGGTATAATAGATTAATAGATCGATGTAGATAGACTTATATAAAGACTTTTTTTAAAATGGTGTATTAAAACTGTTAAGTTTTAAGTTTTTACTAAGTATTTTTTTTCAAATCTAAGACCGTTTCTTGTAGAGAACTAAATATTAATACATACATAGGTATAGGTATCCTATACATTATCCAATTAATACGCTAACTTTTTTTCTTTTATAAACTTTTAGATCTTTTTTAAAGACTTTTTCGAATATATTCTGAATATAATCAGTTCTGAAGTATATAAGAATACTTTAATATTTCAAAAACAATTACTTTAACTTTTTAATAATGTGCGTTTAATATGTGTTTCAGTTTTAAGAACCTTTTCTAATATAACTTTGTATTTAGAAGCGCTTTATACTACCTTGTTTAATTTTCCTAATATTTTTTTCTTATAGATCTTGTTTCTAGAGACTTTTCTTATCAAAAACTCACAAAAACCAAAAAAAAATTGTCTTTACAATATAATATATCATACATGAAACAATATATGATGTAAATATAAACTTTGTATCACATTCACAACAAAATTCAAACAAAATTAACCGAAAAATGAACCAAAAAAAAAAATAAGAAATATAATTTGTAAGCTTTTATTGGAGAGCGATTTTCGGTTAATAATAATATTGCTTTTTTGGGGTTGTTGCTGTTATTTTGTTGGGTGTTTTTTTTTTAATATATATATTTTGGTTTTTTGGAGCCGTTTGACGCGATGGCTTGAAAGCTGGGGGAGCTTGGAGAAGCAAATAAATACCAAAAAAAAAATACACACTGTGTTTTTTTTTGTTTTTTGAAGGGGAGAGATATTATATTTTTGAGGTGGAAACACACGCGGAAAGGCGGCGACAGCGACGACAGCAGCAACGGCAACGGCAGCGGCAACAACAGTAGCAACAACGGGCCAAACAATAACAATAATAACAACAAAAACAAATAAACAGAAACCGAGAAGCCCGGAGAAGCCAGCCGCACGCGATCGCAGCAAAAGCTCAACTGGTCGAGACTCTGCTCTGGAAATGGAAACGGAACCAAAAACCCAAACCAAACTGAAAGCGAACTGAACCGAACCGAACTGAACTGACAGCCCACAGAGAGCTCCACCGGCGGCGATGAGCAGCACCACCGAACAGCAGCACCACCACCACCACCAGCAACACAGAAGCAACAACAGCAACTCTGGCAATTTTTGTACCCAGAGTCCTAACATCAGAAGCCCACATATATCCCCAAATCAGACAGGAAGCAGGGCCTCTCAATGCGAAAGCTTTAATACCCTTGCTGGGACTTGGAGAGATTAGTTATGGAACTTATATAGAAATCCATCAAAATAGTTCAGAGTTTCAAGGTCCAACTAGGAAATTATAAGGGGTCTAAACTTAGGTAGTTAAGGTATAGAATTTTAAAGGACTACATACTATAGAAGAATTATAGATTTTTTGGTACCGGATTTTATTCTTATATTTTCTATGAGCTAGGAATAGAATATATATGGAAATAGGTCATCAAAATATTTCAGAGTTTATCTAAGAAACGAAAGGAGGGGGTACAGGGGTCTAGACTATCTAAGGGGTATATGGTCTAAAAGGAATACTTTAAAGGATTCTTGATAAGGTTATAGATTCTTTATAAGAACTATTACTACCTTTCTTTTCTTTCAATTTAATATATATTTTTTGTAAGTCTGTATCTACAAAATCGGTCTACAACATCTTCCCAATAATACCTACTTATAAATAGCTACCACTATCTAATTTATAACGATCTTTAGAAAAGATCTTAAGACAGATCTATTATTAGATATCTTGTACTTTTATTAGGAGTTCCATCTTAAACTTTACAACAAACCCACAGATTCAGAATAATATCTTGAAGATAAAAATCGGCATAATGACATTCTATGATGATATATTTTTAGAATATATCATATAAAATGATATTCTATGGTGATATGATGAAGTTGAGGTCCATGAGGTCTACCTAGGAGGTCTATATGAGAAAATATGAGAGGATTCCGGTATTTTGGTATCTATATTTCATACTCCTGGCATTCTATATTATATTCTGTTTATATTCCAGACCTCTGGTATTCTATACTTTTATATTGATAATAATTCTGTATATGAAATTATATTCCATAAAATTCTATATAATGATAGTATAGACGTTTCGATACATAGGTATCCTATACATTATCTTAGGCTGTTTAGCTCCCAACTCCTTTATTGTGGTATTCTATACTTCTATAAGTACTCATAATAGGAATCATATGTACCTCCAATAAGTATAGGAGTACTCCAAAGCCTAGTCTTATTTAGTCTGGGGTACTATAGTCTTCCCACCTAAATTTTAATAAATAAATTATAAAGTTGACAATTCATAGATAGGCCTACCAGAATTTGAATTTTTGAAAAAATTATAATACCCTTACCCAAAATAAGAGTACAGAAATCGAAAACTGATAACAGACAGCTTTTTGAGGGGGATAACGCCGAGGGGAGGACCTCATTATCGCCCGTCCAGGGCCAGAGGAAGTGGGGGAGACAAGTAGGCAGTGATCTGGGGGGACCCGGGTGGGTGGGTGTTGGTTGGTGGCAAGCGGCTTTTGAAACCCAAGCCCGGGGCAGGGAACAAAGCTCATCGCTAGCTTGGCCTAGACTGGCCCGCGATGACGTCGATTAATGATCAAAGCGCAGCGAAGTGAAGGCCACCGGGACGGTACGTCAATGGTGATGATATGGTGATGATCTTCCATCTATAGAAGTTGCAACACCATTTCTACTATGTATGTATCAGGTATGTGGTATGTATCAGGTGCATCTGTACTTACCCTTTTCACAATAGAATTTTTTCAAATAAACAGAAAATTTTGATATAGAATTTGTTTCAAATTGTTTTGGATGTAACTGATGTTTGGGGTTTGTGGGATAGGAACTTGAACAGAAATAGAAATATAGGCCTACTTGGTATTTATTTTATTTTAATAATATTAATATAATATTAGTAATTCATCTTTAGATTGTATAACTTTGTGGGCTTTCATAGATGGGACTCTACACTGTCGTATTTCTTGAACTATGAGTATGGTATGGTGTAGGTCAGGGTATTTTATCTTTCAATAATATCCTTTCAAATTCTAAAAGTATCGGGTATAAATATTCATGAAAAAGGTCTTCGGAAAAGTGGCAATAATCTTTGAAAAATAAAAATAAATATTTTTAATGAATTGTAAGGAAAGTTATCTCTTTATCTTGCAATCTATAAGTACCGGGTATAAATATTAAAAAAAAAAATTGTGTCAATAATATTATATCTTATAAAATTCATTTCTTTTTTGAAGAATAATGTTGAAAAAATCAAGAAAATTGAATTTTATAAAAATATATTACAACCCCCACAGTTTTGAATCATTTTTCGCAGTGTATTAGTGGTGAACCGTTGAACAGCGGTCGCCATTGTGCCTTTTGTCATTGAAAGATCTTTTATTTTAATTTTAATTAATTGAAAATACGGCGTTATAACACTTTTGTGTGTTTACCATATTAATGAAAGCATGTTATTTGATTAATTGCCAAGCATTGTTGCTTGATTGACGACCATTAGCTTTAGCGTGGCAAGCGCGTCATAACTTAGAGAGGGGGTGGGCTGCATGTAGCAGTGGCAGGAGAAGATGCCATATCATAAGAAGAAAAAAAACTCACTTGCAATCGCTGTCAAGATCCTTATTAAATATGACTCACAAAGCACTTTCTCCTGGAGAAAGTTGAAGGCCAAGACCAAGTGGTCACAAGTGATCTTGTGTAACAGTAAATGAACAGTTGCCGCATCTTCAAGCGCATTTTAAACATTTTTCTCTGTTTTTTTTTCGTTTCCAGGAAGAGACGTTAAATTAGATTCCTCTCTTCCGCCCCCATTTTGATGATGTTTTTTTTTTCGGGCTTATCAGTTGAACGATCTCATTTTCACACGATCCACGCTTTACGCATGAGCAGCTGCTCTCTTGCGCTATCTCTCTCACCATTCCCACAGCGGCTTGTGACGTCAATGGCCCGTTGGCAAAGCTTTTCGGCTCAGACCGGTCCACGCCAGTGCTGCCCAATTGTCTAATTTATGGCTAGATCTTAATAGCCTTATTATTTGATTAAATAGAACTTTTTAAAACACTTACATCATGTCTCTTTGTACTAAAATCATACTAATATCATCTTCAGAACTTTTTTCTTTAAATATACCTTTGAAGGTTAAATAAATGTCATTTAACTTAACTTTTAAACACACGTTTGTTCACAAAAAACACTCTTAAAAATATACACTTTATTTATTGTCTTTGTTTTAATAACATCAATTGGGTGCATTTTTTTGGTGAGAACATTTTTTGTGAGAAGTTCTCATCAAAAACCATACTGATATATGATTGCCTTTCTAAACTCAATTGTTTCAGACTTTCATATTCCGACACGATCTCTGGGGGAATCTCCGATCATTATCTGAATGCCAAAGCTTTCTCGGAGACATACCTGTGGCAGCGAAGACAACCACCAGGTGGAGCTTTCAGGTACAAGGAAAGCTTGCCAATGATCGTATAGTCGATATTATGAAAAAAATTATTTTATAAAATTATTTTAATATAAATTATGTTTTAATAATGAAGATTAACATTTTAGAAACTAAGTACTTTTTAAATCTATTCAAACTTAAGAGCTCTTTGGAGAACTATTGCTTATAGATACTATTCTTATTTTATACTTTAACTTAATGATTTTCCATTTAAATAACATTAAAATCTTTTTAAAAAAAATTACCATTTTTCAACACCATATTAAACCCCTCGAAATCCGACCTAGTCTTACCTTTTTCTTGGCCGCCTCGGCAGCACTGATCACGTAGAGATCGACAATGCCCAGGAGGCAGTCGTCGCAGCGGCAAACATCCTCGCCGAAGGCCAAGGATCCCAGGCTGCTGGTGGAGTCCAGGGAGTCAGTGCGTCGCAGTCGGCTCACCACGCCCATACCCATGCCCATGCCCAGGCCCAGTCCCACCCCCAATCCCACGCCCATGCCCAGACCAAGGCCGCCGCCCAGCCCCACGCCACCGAGTGGGAGCGGACTGGCGCCCCCTCCGGTGGGTGAGGTGGGAGATGTGGGCGTGCCGGAGCCAGAGACAGAGCCGGTGGCAAGGGGTGAGCTGGAAGCGGAGGTGGTGGCGGCGGCGGCAGCGGCAGAGGCAGCGGCGGCTGCTTCGATTTTGCGCGCCAGCAGCTGTTCCATGAGCGTCCGGGGACGCGAGGAGGAGGGAAACAGGGCCATCTCCGCCAGACGACTGCCGGCGACACTCGAGGCTGCCTCCAGCTCCTCAGCCGCTATCCCAGCCCCGCCCCCACCCGCTCCCGCAGCTGCTCCTGGTCGCCCGTCCACCTCCGCAGCAGCCGAGTTCTTTGCCTAAGTCTTTCGTTTTGCGGCAAGGTTTTTACTTTAATTTTTATCCAAATACTTCCAAAATTCGGGTATTTGTTTTTCTAAAGATGCAACAGTGGTAACATACCTGTAAAAAAAAATAAGAATTGTTTAAAAATTAATTATTTAATTAAGAAAAGTTTAAACTTTAAAATGAATAACTTAAAATATAAAGATATATTTTATCTGCAGAGGAATATCTAGAGAAATAATGTACTATAACCACATTTTTTCGAGATATTACAACATTAAGCTACAAAAATAATAAAAATTTAATAATAATTAGTTAAAAACATAAACATAACGACTCATAAAGTAAAGTGGTCGTAAAGTAGTTTATTTCTAGGCCCCCAAGCCTTTTACTTAATTTATTCAAAAAAAATAAAAAAATATATTTATTGACAGCCGGCTTAGACCTCCCTCCCTCCAATCATCCAACCATCCATCCATCCATCCATCCATCTATCCATCCAACCATCCATCCAACCATCCATCTATCCATCCACTTATTTATTCCGACTTATCTCTCGACTTATCCAATTTAAATTAATCATTGCAATCTATTTCGGTTGGCAGGTCCAGTATCAATATTGGATATTGGATACCTTGCCATCCACCACGCCCGGAATCTTATCGGCCTGTGGCTTCTTTGGACATTTGCTATCCGGCGAGCAGCTCAAAAATTTATGGACCACAATTTGTTATCCAAGGGGATCAGGGGTGAGGCTACAGAGTGGAGCTCCATTCGCGATTGGAGACTGGGGCGTCAGAAGTGGCATTCGCTTAATCGCGCAGCTGATAAAAGTCTCTTGTTAATTAACATGAAAGTGCAACAGACACGGCCTGGAGATGGTGCTGGTAGGTGCACCGAAAGACCCCGAAGAAGAAAAACAGGCTCGCCTGTTAGCCAAGTTAGCAAAGTTAGCAAAGTTAGCCAGTTTGCCAGTCGTCATCGGCATCATATCGCCGCATTTATGCGCACATAAAAGTTAAATAATAGATCCAAAAGATACTTTTCGCCAAAGAGCAACTCAAGACCCCGAACTCCCCGAAACTATCCGGACCGACTGACGGACCGGACCAACTCCTATTGCCAACTCCCCGTTACCAACTCCAATTGCAGCTTCAACCAGTTACCAGTTGTTGTTGTTATTTTTGTTTTTTTTGTTTTTAGCCAAATGATTTATAAGCGCTGGCTGTGTTGCTTTTGCTGTTGTTATACCCTGACCATAAATCGGAGATCCCAAATGGGTAGTACAATTTAATAGTCGGCCCGGAAGATCATCAATATCAATAAATTTAACAAAAGCATAATTGGATACACCCCCTCATGGCAGTTACTTGAATTTGGTGACCCCGATTGTGAGTAATAGAAAATGGGAGATCAAAAGGGGGTATTGCATATTTATTAATGGGCTGGGGAGCATATATTGCGAAGTTTTTTATAAACGAATAATTCTTTATAGATCTTCACCTAATAAAACTTAAAAGTGAACTAAAAATTTGTAAAAAGATGTGAAGAGAACATCTGAATGATTTGTTAAAAAGCATTACCATTGGTGACCCCGATTAGATTTAAATAAAAAGGGGAAACCTTTAAAAAAAAGTGGTCAAAAGCATCAGAAGCATTTGATGACAGACAATTTATTGTTATTGTAATTGTTGCATCATAATAATAAACTATATATCATTGGTGACCCCGACACCAGATGATTCTTCTAATCATGACCAGTAAGTCATTATAATCAACAGTAAATATTAATTGGTGACCCCGAAAGTGTTTAGGAAGAATGATCTGTGTAGAATATATTCCCCCCTTTTACAATTCAATATCTTAACCACCACGTTCGAGACCCCCGCTTCATTGCACTTGCCGTGTGAATGCATAAAATAATGCATTTTTCACACGTCTCGGTAGATATCTTACACAAGTAATGCCTGCGCTTCCAGCCAACTAAATTATTGATTGAGTTTTCCACAAATTGAATTCCACTATCTACTATAGATTTTCAATTTATTCAAGTGAATATTTGTTTTGAAGAAAACGTGTGTAGAAATCTAATTGAGTTGCTTGTTACTTGATAGTATTAGTATTTTTTATGAGATTGTATTGTGGGATAACTATATATATATATATTTTAAATATTTAACCAATAAATAATTAAACAAGAAAGGAAAGCTAACTTCGGGCGGAGCCGAAGTTTATATACCCTTGCAGCTAAAACCGGATATATATCGCAAACATCGGATATAGTTGGCCGATCCTTATGAGAATATGATAATATAACCCAATTTATTATAATACAAAAACCAAACCTAAAAATGTCCCAAACTTCTATCTTCAAAAACACAAAAGTTGGGTCATTTCCGATCGTTCAGTTATATGGCAGCTATAGGATATAGTCGGCCGATCCTTTTGAAATTTGGTAGGTTGGATCAACTGGCCAAAAATATAATCTGTATTAAGTTTCAGCTTTCTATCTTCAAAAACACGAAAGTTGGGTCATTTCCGATCGTTCAGTTATATGGCAGCTATAGGATATAGTCAGCCGATCCTTATGAAATTTGGCATAACGTAATGTTTTGCCAAAAATAGCTCTCATGTCAAATTTGAACTCTCTAACTCTAAAAACACAAAAGTTATACCATTTCCGATCAATCAGTTATATGGCAGCTATAGGATATAGTCGGCCGATCCGGGCCGTTCCGACTTATATACTGCGTGCAAAGGAAAGAAGGGTGTGTGCAAAGTTTCAAGACGATAGCTTCAAAACTGAGAGACTAGTTCGCGTAGAAACGGACAGACAGACAGACGGACAGACGGACAGACGGACAGACGGACATGCTCATATCAACTCAGGAGGTGATCCTGATCAAGAATATATATACTTTATAGGGTCGGAGATGTCTCCTTCACTGCGTTGCACACTTTTGGACAAAATTATAATACCCTCTGCAAGGGTATAAAAATATCATAAGAACTAACTAAGTTATAGTACCTAATATGAAGTATGTGAAGATCAAATAATTTTCTTGAGAGTCTATAATAATTAAATTGAAATAATAAATATTCTCTATAACATATTTATCTTTCAAATAATTCCCAAAGAAGAGTAAACAATATTCGTTGCGTTTGGCAGCCAAAGTTCCTAAGAGATCTCATATTAACTCCTCCATTTGCCCCGCCACCCAGTTAAGCTTTAGTTTTTCCAGCTTTCCACCACTATATTTCCCCCTGAAGCCCCCTAGCTTTTCCTTTGAGTTTTCTCCCCCCCTCCTTTGATTCCGCTTCCCTCCACTTGTATACCCCATGGGTGTGTGTGTGTTTTGTTGTGTATTTCTTAAGCCAACTGTCTTGTACTTTTATGGGCGCTCGTCTTATCAATAATTTATGTCAGATTATACCGTTATGTCACAATAAATTAAAGTTGGCAACTTATTTTCCAGACTCCACACTAACTCTGTCCGCGTGTCCGTGTGTCCGCGTGTCCGTTTGTCCGCTTGGTCTAGTGTGCAGCCTGTATTGGGCTTTTAAATTTTTTATTATGGCCAAATCTGTCAGTTTAGTGGCACATTTGGAAAAGTGCTTAAAAACGGTCCTACCCCTCTCCCCATCCTCCAACTTTAATTTCCAGTCCGATTTTTGATTTTTTTTTTTTTTTGTTTTGCAGAAAATCCAGTTGAAAATCGGCGGGACATCTTTGGCCATTTTTCAACGTTGGCGTGCGGTGGCAAATTTCACTGTCACGCCTCGTTTTCAATTAACTTGTTGGCGGCCCGCCGCAGTGCCCATAAATCAAATGAGTATTCCCCATCCCCCCCCCACCACCTCCTCTATCATCCATCTATATATTATTTATAAATCTGGCTAATATTAGTACCCCCCCTGTATCCTTTTTTTAATAGCGAGATATTTCTTGTGATTTATGAAGATCACTTCATTTTGTTTGCCGCTTTCATGTCAAAGTTTATCGAGCCTCTGATTAATGCCTTTTGTCGGTGCTTCACACACGAGACTCTACTGTGCATTCGGTTGTCTGTCCGGTTGTCAGTCCGTGTCCCCAGTGTCCACTGTACAGTGGCCATAAATAGCGCAACTGAAAATGCGCAACTGCCAGCTGCTTTTTATGGTAGTTGCATGTCTTGTCTTGGCCTGGCCATTTCCTCGGAGGGTCGTCGCTTTATGAAATATATAGATATTGTATCGCATATCTGCCAGATACTCACTGCTCCTCAAGGTATCTGCTCAGCTCACAGTATCTTCTCTCCTTCCACAACACTTAACATCAACAACAAAAACACTAAATATTTCACGCAAAAAATAAGTAAACAAAACGACAAATTGTTTTGATTTCTGGTTATAGTTTTTTTTTTTTTTTTGTCAATCTTTTATTTATTTAATTTATTGTTTTGTTTGTTTAGCGGTGGTGGTGATGGTTGGGTTTTTTTTTTTTGTCAATTGAAATATCGTATCGTATTGGGAAATCGGAAATCTGAAATCGGAGCAAATGTGGTACGATCGGCGGTTACTTGTTGTTGACTTTGGAACGGCGCTCGGGCAACTGAGAAATGCGACTCGCGGCGGCAACAAGTAAAGCTCCAAACCAAAAACCAAACCAAACACAGCCGAAGGCACTAAATATACGTGTGTATATAAAACCGAACCCATCATCGGTTTTCCGATCGCCATAGAAGAAAAAAAAACAAAAAACCAAAACTGATCGCAAAAGGGGCACGGGACATGGGATACGGGGCATGGGGCATAAGACATGGGGGCAGGTTAGAGGCGGTTGCCCCAAAAGCAACACACCGGTGCGGTGTGTGGTGTGCGGTGCGACACCCCCTCTCTAAATCCTGAAGACCCTAATAATACCACACAATCCCACCGGTAATCGTCACATAAATCAGGCAGCGACACAGCGACAACATGATGGAATAATGACGCTGATTGAAACATGCAAAGCCTCAGAGACAAAAGTCGGACATTCGACCGAAGGAGGGAATAAGGGTCTGATACCTTGCTACCTAAAAATTATGCACAGAGAGAAAAAGATAGAAAATCTAATGAGAAATATAGGAAAGAATGAAATTATAAGAACTATATCTGTAACAGAATTTAAAACAATAGGCTAGGCTTTCCTCAAAAGAAATATTATATTTATTGACTTCTCTATATTTAAACTTAGTTCGAGTTTTTATTTTAATTTTAAACTAATCTCTGACTTAAAAATAAGAGGATTAAGTCTAGCTGTTTTTGAAAATTTGTTTAAATTGGAATACAGTTTTTTGTCAATTTCTCATAATCCAAATAATACTTAGAGACTTCTTAATTGAAATTAAGGTACAACATTTGAATATTGAATGGTTTTTAAGGTTTAAGAATATTTATTTCTTATGTATTATTTGTATTATATTTTTATATTTTAATTACTAATTTAAAGTGAAATAAGTAACTAGCTACTAAGGCCATGGACTCGAAAACTTAGCAATATTTTAAGTTATCGAAAAAAATAAAGGTTTTCATAGAAAAGTACCGGATATCATATAGTAAAATAAGTACAAGTATTAGTAACTACTAGTATTTAGAAATTTCGAACCTTTACTCTTAAAATCCAACAAAATTCCTCTCCCATACTTTTATTTTTAAAAATTACAAGACCATCTTACATCTTTCCAATTTCCTGTTCTATAAACAAGGTCAGTTTTTCAAAATCAATATTGACCCAAAAAAACCAATCAAATATTTTTTTAATGAAGTAATTATAAAACCAATGCCAAGTTTGTTTTAATGGTAAATATACAAAATATAATGAAATAAATAATACCCGTTCGGAGAATAAATATTAACTTTCGAGAGAGATTATTTAAGCTAAAACACTGAGCAAAATAGTAATAAAAAAAAGATAATCCAAAGTCCAAAAGTTCAACAGCCCAAGACGATGATTTATTATTTTAAATATAAAGTAAGTTAATGACAAGTCATTAACGTTTAATTGTTGTATTTTGTATATATTTGTTCAAATAAATTATGTCACTTAGCAGGTCATTAAATTGCTACAAATTTTTGCGTTTTTATTACTGTGTATTAATAACCGAATGACATTTATTTTAATTCTAAATTTGTATATAAATAAATCAATGAAATGAGATTTGAAGGTAAGGTTAATGATTTGTGGTGTTAAGATTATAGTTACCACAATTTAAGATAATTATAGTGTATTTCATGACTGAACTAAATAGCCAGATGGGACTAAAATAGGCTTCTTAAAGTCAAAAATCCGACGAATCAGTGACGAAAGCTTTTACTGTTTTAACTGATAATTATATTTGAAAAAGGATTTTTTGTTGAAAAGGATAAAATTTAATAGAATTCGTAATAATTATTAATTTGTACTTATTTATTCGTTAACTTAATTAGAGGTCTTTCGTCACTGGAATTTTATCTTGAAAATGGGTTTTGTTTTTTAAAGAAAACAATAGACCTTATAAGAATAATTTATAAAAGCATGAAATATAACACTATATAACTAAATAGCTCTACTAATTATTCGTCAAATTTATTATACGGCTTTCGTCACTGGAATTTTATGTTGAAAATGGATTTTTTTCTTGAAAGCCTTAAATAGAATTTAAAAAATTATATTGTATATATAATAGTATGAAACATAATGGTATAGAATAATTTTGTATTCTATTTGTATTCTACTTCTAGTAGTAATATAAGTTTCATCACTCGAATTTTATGTTTAAAAGACATTTTTTGCTTCAAAGCAATAAATGGAATTAAAAAGAACAACATCTAGGTAGAATGAAACAATATAGAATATAGATTTAATAGAAAATACAGCTACGAATTTTTGAAAACCCTAGATTCCTTAAGTTTCTCTCTGTGTATGGTGGAATTCCATCGGCGCGGCCCAAGACAGAACTCGGACTCCTTGTCACCGATCCTCTGACAAGGCGACTAATTGCGGCGGCAAATTGCCGCTGGCATTTGATTTGCATAATGCAAATTGCCCGAGGCTCTAATCGGTAGCGCTCCATCTTCCCCAGACCCTAGGTCTAGAAGACCCTCCCCCCCACTTCCCGCTTTTCTGGACCTGAAAACCCTGAGAGCCGCCAGGGGAGGGGACTGGGCTTTTATGACGAGAGCTCGGCTGTCACAATATTTGTATGCTATTAATTGACCACTTGACGCCCTCTGGCTGCCACGCCCCCAATTGAAAGAAGGCAGGGGACACGAGGGGGGGCTCTACTAAGTGTTTTATGGAGTCACACTGATGGCTCGAAACCGATAAGCAGCCAGGCAGCTGCCTTGTGAATTGTGGATTGTGGCTGAGGTTGAGGTTTTGGTTTTGGTTGAGGTTTCGGTTTCGAATGTGGAACTGGCCGTCCGTTCCAATCCGAATCCCAATCCTGGGCAGCAACTCATAGCCTGTCATATGCGGCCAAAGGCAAAAGCCGCAAAAGATACAAAGATACATACGAAATGAGACAGGAAATGGGAATGGAAATGGGCATAGATATGGTAGAGGGTATGGTCTAGGAATGGGTATGGGGGTATATGACTCTAAAAAGCATAAAGTGTCCTATTATCAGAGGGAGACACTAGAGTGAAAAATAGCAAATGTGTTAGGGAGTGGGGGATCTATTTAATCTTGTAATTCCTCTTGTAAAGTTGGGTACACTATTCCAAAGTATGATATAAAACTCTTTGATCTCTTTGAAAATTAAATTCATTTAAAAAGTAAGTTTAAATTATTTTAATTAACTGTTTCCTTTAATATTATAAATCATTTTTTTAAAAAGGCTTTTGAAGTACCGGGTATCATATACATACTTTAGAAATATGATAATGGTTTCATCTTTTGGTGTTGTTTTTAATGTTATAGTATTTTATATTTTAAAAGGTGATATTTCCTTGTTCAAATACATATATCAAATCTTATACTCTCATATAGATTCTGTATTATGTTTTCTATATTTCTTACTTTTTTCTCAAGATGTAGTTAAAGATATACATACATAGTATTCTCTCAAACAGGGAACTAAATTCTTTTATAGATTAGGGTATTATTTTATATACACCTCATTTCTTCATAAAAATTTTAAAAATTCCAAAAACCTCTCACTTTTTAAGCTTTATTTTCTGTAATATGAGCAGGAATCGTTATAGAATCCCCACTTGCACCCGACCAGACCCACCCCATCCACCGACTGTTCTATCTGTTGTCGGTTATCGTTATCTGCTGGCCATCTAATATTAGAAGGCAATATCTATTACCTTGTACAAGTGCTCTTGTCTAAGCCTTATCGCCAATTGGGCCAAAAAAACATGACAAAGGGAGCGTCTTATGGAACAAAATACTCTTTAAATGAGAGTTCTCTAAAGGAATTATGAGAAAATGCAACACGGGGGACTCTATTAATTCTAAAAAAAAATAATTGGAAAACTAAATACGTCAAAAATAAATTGCTGGAAAATTCTGGGTTATTTTTAGCATTTAAGCTTTAAAAATTGGTTACAACAAGTGCAAGTGATTTTTTATAATTTAGGCTTTCGTGCGTCAAACTGGAGAGTAATTCACCGAAACCAGCAATTAACTGGAACCGAATAATGGCAACACTTTTGGGTTTTTATTTTTTATTATTATTTCTAGGCGATTACGTCTCTTTGAGTGGAAAATACTGGTTGGTACTAAACAGAATGGGTTTTTATTTTTTTGTCAATTTTTTAGGAAATACAAAACCAAAGAGGATGTTGCACATTGCAGGTTGCACATTGCAGATGGCATGTTGCATGTTGCTGGTGGCGCGTGTTTTACGGGTGCCATTGCATTTCTAGAAGGGTGATGGTGGGGGGGACATGCAACACAACAACATAACCTTTAGGGGGGAGCTCTTAAAGCGAGAGGGGGGAGCGTGGCAGGGGCTGGCCGAGGGAAGTGGTTGCACTTACAGCAATGACAAATATGTCGGCACGCAAGCAGCACTACACTGGGAAAAATTAAGATAAGATTTAGTTTAATATTAAAAGAAATATATATGAATCTTTAAAATATTAAAATAAAGAGACTAAAACATTATTTGTTGATAAGTTCCATACTTTCATTACTAGTTCCTTACTAAAATCCTACCTAAAAATCTTAATAAAAATATAGAGCATTTAGCAATATGATATCAACTAAAAAAAGTATTTTTTTTTATCAAAACAAACCATTAATTTATAAAGAAAATGAACTGTTGTTCCGCCCTCTTTTCTATTGTGTTCCACTGATAAGCGTACATAACTTTATGATTTATTGATAAAGATCTATCTATCACCGATCTTTGATCAATTGGTATAAAAACGTATAAATAGAATAGATGACTCGATGTTGTTATGACCGATATAAACTGAGTCATTTATGTTTTTATTGTGATTGTTGTTTATTGTTTATGATTTTGTTTCAAAACATAAAAACAAGATAAACAAATAATAACAAAAAACACCAAGATGATTCATGAATAAATTTCATTAATAATTGAATGGGTTTTTTTTTTTGGGTGGTTTTTATACTTTTATATAAGTACTATTATGTAGAATTATTTTTTGCAAGTGAGTTGCCACCGAGATCGACGACTCGGATTCAATTCAGTGGAAATTGCAAACAAACAAAACCAGCCATGGAATCAGAAAACCAGCAGGAAAATACAAAAATAAAATAAAACAGAAAACACAAGGCCTTCAAGTAACAACAACCACTTCGACAAGAGCAAATGACGCAAATTGCCAACACCCGAGAATACTTTTCAAGACTCGAACTTATAGAGGAAGCGAACTTCGAAGGGTCTCCGATCTGGAATTGTGGTTTCAATGGCTTGGGTTGGGTTGGGTTGAGCTGGCAAGGGACCTGCTAATGGAAGCCTGAAGCAAAGCTTCTGGACACTGAACAAAAAATCTACAGATATTATTAATAATATTAATTGTCTTTCAATTTCCATAATTCCCACACCCTTTTAAATCATACGACATGATACTTCTCCTTTCTGATAACCATTACATAATTCTAGGTAGTTTCATATGTCAAATAGCATACTCGATAACATAATCGATCACTCGATGCCAGCAATGACTTTAATTACCGATTTTTCCGATAGCTGACAACCTAATCGAATGACTTTATGGGGAAATAGTATAGTCGTATCGTCAAGTGATGGCATAATTTTCCCTCTCGTGATAAAAAGTTCCATTGTAGGCCACAAGCTGGGTCTTGAATTCCTAGGGGTAGGTACTATATATACATATATATATGTACATGGGGGAGACTTGGATGGGATGGATGGTTGGATGGTAATGTGGAGTGGGGGTGCCATACAAATTACGATCTCTGACGTCAACGGAAGTTGTGACTTGAGCGAAGGTCGACGGATCGTGTCCCAAAGTTCTCCCCCAGCCAGCTCCCATCCAGCACAGAGATCTCGTCGAGCTAAATCGATTTCTCACTCAATTAGTGGGCGTCATAATTCCCAAGCCCCAGTCCCAGACCCAGACCCAGACCCAGACCCAGACCCAGACCCAGACCCAAAACCACAAAACACACACCCACCCCTCTCTAGACCCCATGTTTTTAGACGATGTGTTGATTAGATATGACGCTGTTTTGGATCTGGTAATGGAGGTGGTTCTATGGATGATTGGGGGTGGGGGTTACGAGTCCGGGTGACGGGTGACGGGTAACGGTTTGACGGATGTTCACGACCCATAGAGGTAATAAACCATCACACGATCCAATCGAAATGGTAAATTGTGAATAAATCAGCTACGCTTTCCGCCACACAGATTAATTATTATTTTTGGTATGGCAACTAAGGGTTATTTTAGAAGCAAAAAAAAAATAATAATAATAATGGTAGAGACAAATTTAATTCATGTTTCATTTTATAATGGGTATACCTCTATAATAGCAAAAGTACTATTAAGATAATACTCTTATATATCTCATCATATATATCTTTAATAGAAGTACCAATTTAATACCTAATCCAAGCCAAAAAGATTGTGTTTTATATATTATATCTTTTAGAAGGTTCTTATATATAAGAATCTAAATAAGAATCTTATATATAAGAATCTTATCTAAATATAATATATAATTTGTATATAATTTTTTAATTCATATAATTCTTTAAAGTAGGTTCTTTAGAAGTACCACATTAATACCACCAATTTAATATAATATCAGATGGAACCATAAATAGCTACAACATACATGAAATTTATCATTGAAATTCTTTTAAATAAAATTAAGATTAATTTAAAATTAAGAATCATTATTTATATATTAGTATTTCCAGATATAACCACTTATTTATATAGACCTCATATAAGGTTCTTCAATCCTAACTTCTTCTATAGACCTCTAGGTAGACTTCTTAAAGACAAGACCACAATTTTAGAAACTTTTTCGAAAAAAGACTTGATTTCAAAATAAAATAATGTTCTTAACTTCTCAAAATCTTAAAATAAAACTAAAATATTATATAAAAAACTACAATTTTAATAACCAAAGCTGTAAAATGTGTTAAAAAGGAGAGGTTTTCGTGATTTTCTATTTAAATATCTCTATAAAAAAATGGAACGTTGTTTTCAGGTGAAAACTGGAAAATACCTGTTTAAGAATAATAATTCCCACCTATTTCTTCTAAACATAAAAATATTTTCAAATTTAAATTTAATGAAACTTAATCATAAAATGTAAAATACGAGCAAAAATTGTTTATAGACCCACTTGAGTAATGGATGTCTATTTTTGTGATATGATTCCCAAAACAATTAGATTTCCGTAACCTTTTTAGACATAAAATTAGTGAAGCCATAATAAATCTTATAAGAAGTCAAAAAAAAAAATAAAATCTTTAGTATAAAAATAGCTTTAAAAATCACTTAGCAACCAAATCATAAACGCTTTTAAAAAGTGCTTAAAAAAGAGGATCAGAGAGTAGTAATATCAGAGTACTATTTCCTGTTTATTATAGGAGGGATTATAAATATTATTCAGGAATAAAGGAATCCTTCCTCTTAAAGACGGTCAGAGCCTGGGTTTATGTAGAAAATACTTAGGAAAAAATCGAAAAACTATTAAAATCAAATATTCAAATATTAAGGTTATCATTGTACTATATTTTTTTAACACCAAACCCCTAAAACAGAATATATCTGGACCATATCACTAATTTCCAGAAACACTTCCTTAGTTTCTAGATATGAAATAAATTCTTGAAATCTTTTCACCATTTTCCTTGCATTCTTGTAAGATAATTTCACGAGTTGATGGAATATTTCGAGTCTTGATTGTAATACTATGTATATTATTGTGTTTTTTTTTTCGGCGTATATCTGGCCTCGAATGGAACCGAGGCTCGAATGGACCTGATATTATTAATGATCATGACTCGGAGCAGTCACAAACAAAGGCACTCCAGTATCCAGTGACGTCACGACGACGTCATTCCGACCAAATGGTGATTGTCGGTGACTTTGGGGCACCCACACAGGGACTTATCTTTAAGTAAGCAAAAGCCAGCTACAAAAAAAAAACTGAGAAATCAAAAAGGCATTTCTATGAAGCCCACGCCACAATGTCCACAATGGACCAACAATCGCAAAACAAAACCCATTCCAAGAGACTCTCCGACTCAGACCCAGACCCAGACCTAGAGACACATCCCCCTGCCCCTTATCCATAAATGGAATGCAAAGAACCTATCCTATCCGTAGTGCTGATAAGGTGACAGGGTCTAGAGTGAGGAGGATTCCAGGAAATGCTAGTCCCAAGAATGCCAAACACCAAAGATATCAGACGAATTTTTACAAAAAAAATATAACCCAGCCAGCATCATCATCATCATTTGTCTGTATATATATATACATATATTTACTTCTATGTCAGATAATGTCTTCAACCGACTTCAACTATGAATGAAACCTGATGGCTTTTGGAAAATTAATTGGAATTTAAGCCCGAAAGCTGAAATAGATAAGAGAATTATGGGGAACTTCCATTCAAGGAAAAATAATTATTTTAAAGGTGTTTGTTTTTAGAGATATATACCAACAGACTTGGACTAACTAGCAAGACAGACTAAGCATAGTTCTTAAAATAAAATATATCCAGAATGATTGCTCATCTGTCCATTGATTTTTGAAAAACCTATAGACTTTGAAGACCCTAATAGATATAGAAATAATACTTAATTTTCCAAGTGTTATTGTAAATACGGTTTTGATTTGAAAAACCTCTTTTTTAAACAGAATGAGATCTAACCATGTCCGTGTGTCCGCTCATCTGTCCGTCGATTTCTAAAAAACCTATAGACTTTGAAGACTCTAATAGATATAGCCATTATATTTTATTTCTGGACTGGTATTATAAGTAAGTTTTTAATGCTAATACCCATTTAAAGCAAAAAAAAGATCTAACCTTGTCCGTTTGTCCGCTCATCTGTCCGCGGAGCTGTCTGAACCTCTAGACTTTGAAGACTATAACCGATATAGCCCTAATACTTCATTTCCAGACTTGTATATCCTACCCAGATCCAGTGGCTTTAATAGAAAAGCTATATCTTGTTTATATTTTGGTAAGAAATCAGTTTTCTAGGGTTACTCTTTTTCCAAAATTCATGTGAAATAATCAGGTTACTGGAGAATAACTTTCCCCATCCGAGGTTTTTTATCGAAATGGGTATTTTTTTTCGTAAACACCATACCCGTGACTTGTTCTGTAATCCCCCCCTTAGCTCTAGGGATATATCCAGACATACAGTTAATGGGAACGGTGACGTATGAGCGATATCGCTTCTTTATTTTTTTAAGCCATAAGGTGAGCGTTATACAATTGACTAAGTCGGGCAGGTGGGATGATCATAGATATACCCTTGTCTACCTTAAAAAAAATATATATATGTACATATATGTTTATATTTCCATATAGCACACAGCACCCTCATGGGTGGAAGACGAGCTGGCCATTTGCGGGATCCCTCTGATTATAGCCCGACTATGGGTATATAGTATAAATACCGGGGGGAGATAAACCCGCTTGATAAGCGCGTAACATTATTAACCAAACACACACACCGAGACCCAGAGGTAACTCTACCAACTGATATCGCATATAAACAATGATGATAGTATATATATCAGTCTATACTGTGTACTATACACCCATATAAGACATATCCATGGGGATTTTGGATTGTTTTATTATTATCGTTATCATTACTCCGAAAAATTGGGCTTCCAATATTTTTATTATATTTTTACAAACTAAACGAAATAGATGTCATTATATAAGAGTAAATATGTGCAGATTTATATAGTATATATGTATATATAGGGTATATGTATAGGTATGTACATAATATTTTATCTATAATACAATATACAGTTGACTAAGATAAGCCTATAGTTCTAGATAAAAAAAAAGGAATGAACGCACCAAGCTAAGGTTTTCTTTTCTATCTTTTTTTTTTTTTGTTTTTTATCAAGGCACCCCTAATTTTTTTTTTTTTTTAACTTTAACCACACGCAGAAAAAAAAAATAACAAAAAAAAACAAGAATAATAAATAGCAAACGAAAAGCAAAGTTCTCCGAGCAACAAAACCTAATTCTTTTTTTTTTTTTTGGTTTTTTTTTGTTGTGATAAGATAAAAATCAAATTAATTAACAGCCTTTTAAGCAAACACACACGAATATGCACACGAACAGAGGGTAGAACGTCATCTGAAGTCGGGAATTAGGTTTATATCTTCGAGATAGGGTCTTGAAAAATTAAAAAAATGGAAATTGGATTTAGGGATGAGTTTTAAAAAGTGATGAACATTTTTTTAGGAAAACTAAAGATCATTATTTGAAAGTAAAGATAGGGATTTCTTTAGGGTTCTATCTATAAAATGATATAGGGGTACATTTTTGTTAAAACTTTCTAATTTTGAACTAAAACTTAATCTTTTGAAATGGAAACTAAAGAAAAACTTATTTGGGTTAAAAAAGGTATAGTTCTGGTATATATTTTCCAGAACTAGAACCCAAAAATAGATCTCTTTTTTAAAAAATTTATAGAATCTTTAAAGAATGAAAATAATGAAGAATTCTTGAAGGATATTATCCAGAAAAGGTAGAAAGATATGGGGTTTATTTTTGAAAAACTTTCCAAAGAAGTATCCTAAAACTATGGATAATTATTAACTGAATAATTAACCTTTGAAATGGAAACTATATATTTCTTTGAATATTTTCTTAAAAAGAATCCAACAATAGATCTCTATTTTGAAAAATCTATAAAGAATCTATAAAGAATGAAAGTAAAAGATATATATTTCTCTAGAGTATTAACCAGAAAAGTTAGAAAGATATAGGGCTCTATCTTTTAAGAACTTTCCAAAAAGGTATCCCACATTTCAGACAGTCTTTAAGAGGTTCCGGAAGTAGAACCCAACTATAGAACTATCTTATGAAAAATATATAGAACCTATAAGATATAGATATCTTTTCTTTTCAGAATTTCCATTTAAAAAAGAAGTATGTTTTTTGTTTTTAATTTTTGCTTTGTCTTTATAATTATTTAATTATTTAATAAAAAACTATCTCTAAGATATACAAGATATGTATATATAATTTCAAAATCATATACATTAAAAATATATATATGTATGTATTTTTTTTTTAACAAATAACTAATACTTTCTCCTCTGTTCGTGGCAAACTAAACTCGCTGCCTCTCAGTCCTTCCCTATGGTAGTAAAAAAAAAAAAAAATCATTTAAAATTAGAATTAGTATTAATTTAAATGTTTTAAGGCAAGGAGGCAGGTCCTTGGCTTCCTTGGCGTGTGATACCCGGTACTCGTAGAGCACAGGATTAGCACTATTTTTGGATTTTTTTTCTATTCTATTTTGAGATTTCCCTGGTTTGTGACGTCAGAGTGGGCAAGTGGAGCGCCTACCTTCTTGGAGCGGTCCCTCTGGCGTTCGCCCAGCTGTGTGGCCGCCAGGAGTTCGCTGAGCTGCCGCTCCCGCTCCCCCCGCTCGTACGCCTCCTCCTCGCGCTGCCGCTCCTGCTCCAGCTGCTCGTCCAGTTCCAGCTCCTCGTCCGCCTCCCCCTCCTCCTCCTCCTCCTCCTCGTCGCTGAGGCTGCTGCTTTGGGTGCTGCCCTTCCGGGCGAGGGCCACACGTATGCCGTTCACGATGCACTCGCCCCCATCCAGGGCGGAGATGGTGGAGCCGCAGTAGTAGAGGTTGCTGCAACTGCTGGCGGCACTGACATCCGACTGGCCTTCGTCCTTGGTGCCTCCCGGCGGCCCTCCGCCGCCTCCTGATCCCATTCCGGATCCGGCATGGCCATGTCCCGCTTCCAGGGAGCAGCGCCGTTGGCAGCGCGCCCTCTGCAGGCGAAAGTACTCCATCTCCTCCATGCTGATGCCGCACGCGGTGATGTCGTCCGAGTAGTCGCTGACCACCACCGAGGGGGTGCGCACGTACCGCACGCCCACGGGAAATCCGCTGGCGCCCAGCTCGCTGTAGGAGCTCTGGGTGGACTCGCGTCGGGAACCGGGGGCGGCCACCACCCGTTCCTCCAGCAGCACCTTGGTGGGCACGGCGACGCTGGCGGCGCCGGTGGGCGAGGTCAGGGGGGAGTCCGGCAGGGCGGTGGGCTCGGCCAGTGGCAGCAGCGCCGGTCTCAGCGGCAGATCGGTCACCGTCAGAGTCATCCTCCTCTGCGGCGGTGCCACCGGCATGGTGTCCATGCTGCTGTCATCCACTTCCAGTCCCAGGGCAGAGTCGCTGCTGGCGCATCGGGTGACCTTGCCCTTCCGCAGACGTGGCGATAGGGTTCCACCTCCTCTTCCACCTCCTCCGCTGAGGTCTTCATTGTCGCTGCTGTAGGGACTCAGTCCACCTCCGGTGACATTGCAGCCCTCGTCCGAATTGGAGGCAGTGGCTCCCGGCAACGCCTCCTTGGAGGCCTCCTGCTGTTGCTGCTGCTGCTGTTGGACAATCATGGCCTGGAACTGTTCGATCAGCTGCTGGACGGGCTTGTGTGGCTCCGCTCTTGCCCAGGTATGGTTTGGGTTTGGGTTTTGGTTTGGATGTGGTTTTTGGTCTTGGAGTGATAACACCTTGCTATCCGACTCGCTTCCGCCAAAGAAATCCGCTTTCAGTCGAGCCTTGCGCTGGGCCAGGGAGTTCCGGGTGATAGCTTCACATGGATTAGTGGTGCTGGTGACGGGAATCGGGCTATGTGGCGATGGCTCTGCTATCTCTGCCTCGGCGTGTTGGCGATGTTGTTTCTGCGGTGCTGCACGCTTCGCTGCTCTCTGATAACTGAAAGCCGTCGCCTCTGCCGCCGGCCATTTATTTTCAATTTCAACCGTGCTCGCTGCGCGCGTCAGCGTTGGCGTTGGCGTCGACGGCGGCGTCGGCGCCGCTGATGGCTTCGTTATCTTTGGCATGACATCGAATCTGAAAGCGGGGGCGTCAGACATTCGCGAAACCGTACCCGTTCCCGTTACCGTTCTTGCTACCGTAGCCTCGCACGCACTCATCTTGCATGGGTGGGGGGGGCGAAGGGCGAAGGGTGTAGGATTAAAGGATCGGTGAGTACAAACAAAATGAGAGCAATGAGAGAGAAAGTAATGATAACAGGTGGTGGGAGAGAGTAAGATATGGTAAGAGTATGAGTGAAGAGAAAGGGACATGGACAGGATCAGTGGAGTTAGGAGAGCAAAAAAGCTCTTGTGTGTGAGAGTGGCTTGCAAATTAGCGGTAAAAGTAGTAATTAAAATGAAGGTAAGAGCGGGGATTAGATTAAATCGCTCAAGGATTAGGATTAGGATGTATCTTTCATGTAGTGACGCCGGCAAACATTCTATTGTACATACTACGTCCGCACTTTCCGAATGGCACCTGTGCGCTGCCGTCGCTGAACTGAAATCGCTTTTTTCTGCTTCTCTCTGCAGCTCTGCCCGTTTCGCTGGAGAAAAAGAAGAGGGAGGTGTGGGGGTGTGCCGAAGAGAGCAAAATGCTGTGGGTTAGGGGGCAGAGTGGGGGCGTGGTGGATGGAGCAAACAGCTGTTCTGCGGGTGTATTATTGTTGATAGTTGTTTCTGCTTCTTCTTTTTATTTTTTTTTTTTTTTATAGGCTTTTAGTAATTTATTTTATTTTTTGTATTTTTTGTCGCAATTTAAACAGAAGAGGAGGAGGGGGAGGGGGGAGGGGTGAGGGGTGCTGTGGTAATTGTGATCTTGAAACGTTGACGTAATGTGAAATGATCCCGCACGTACACACGCACACTGCTGCACCAGCTATTTACACGAAAATGCTCCAATTGCAAGTATGTACATGTACATACATGTATGATGTATGTATGTTTGTATTATTATGCACTATATGTTCTCGCGTAATTGTAAATTGCATTTAAGCACAGCAGTCACAATAGCAACAAGAACAACAACAACAAGAACAACAAAAGCTCCAGCAGACGCACGCACACAATGGCAAATTGACGAAATGACGAAATGACGGAATGACAAGGCGATGCAATTCCATGCAACTGACGCACAATGGGACAAAACGTTGACTTATCGCGCTCTTATTCCCCACCCAAGACACACAGTGGGCGTTACCTTTCTGTCGAGTCAGTAAAAAAAAAACGCAAAACAAAATAAGCATTGTCATTGTTAATTAAATATAATTTTTCGCTAAAAAAAAATAATAATTAATGGACATCGTCTTTATATGAACATCTATCTATTAAAACTTTTATGGGTTTAATACCTCAAAGAGGAAATATATTTAATTTTTATGATCAAAGATTATATTCCTCTTTCTGATTTATAAGCCATTATATAAGTTTAGTCATTTAGTTTAGTAAGGCAAGTTATAAAAGACCTATAATTAAAATAGAACTTTAAAAACTTTGAAACTTTTCTCTAAAAATAAAAAAATAATTGCTTATTATTCATCCCTTTTCCAGAAAAATAAAATAAAAAAAACATTGCCACTGGCAGGTTCATTGACAAATTATAGCGTATACCTGTGACCGGAATCTATGACAACACGTGATTCACGGGTTGCGAAATCCCCCACCCACTCCACGGTGCGGCATCGCACTTTGTCCAGCCAGCCAGCCAGCCAGCGGCAGCGCCATGGGGCTATGACGTCAGTAAACCGAACAACGCAGACGCAACAGCCACAGAAACAGAACAAGACAGAGAGAGACAAGTAGTTACAAAGATAGAGACAGGGCCTTGGGGCGATAAGGCTAGGAAGGATGAAGGGGTAACGGTAACTCATAGACCAGGGCGCGGTGATTACTCAACTCCTTACACTGAGAGAAATTAATTGTTGTTTAAAATTAAAATTAAGAGGTATTCTAAAAAATGAAAAACAAAAAAAAACCAAGACTTTTTATTTATAATTTTTATTTTTTCTTAAATTTCATTTTAGTATATAATTTTTTTCTCAGTGCACTCCTGCCCAATTGTCAACGCACGAATGACGGCGAAATCGCTGCGGTATAAATAACAAGGGGCAATTAAAAAAATGCAATTTTTTTTATTGTTTTATGTGATTTTTTTTTTATTTATTGTTCTGCCTCTAGCTGTTGTTGATTTACTTTTTTTTTTTTTTTTGTTTTTTAAATATTTTTGTTGTATTTTTGGCTGACTGACAAGACGCACGGACGCTAGTTGCTGACGCTGATAGGCCCCGCCAGAATGACGTGGTACCGGCTTAAAGTCGGTCCCCTTCGACCCCCCCTCCACCCCTCTGCCATCTACCAGCCCCTACCCCTCTCTGGTCATCTATAGTTGTGAAATCAAAACCACTTTAGGTTTACACACCTGCGATCGAGATCGATATATACGTTAAGTTTTTCAGCTTGAGGCAATTACGTCAATGCATTTGATGAAACAGAGAAGAAAAATAAATAAAAAAAAAAAAAACAAAATAAAAAAAAAACACCATCATTGTAAAAAAAAAAAAAATTGTTTTATTAGTTTTTTTTTTTAGTGAAGGATAATGAGCAGTTGCATTCATGGAATTCCACACCTTGTAACCTAACCACCCAGCCAACCCACTTATTCTCCAATGAGTTGGTGCTGCCCCACTGACCGAAATCCCCGGATGGAAAGCTTTTCAAAGCTCCATATTATTACATTCAAGTATAGATATATATTCTGGATATAATCTATATAATTTCTATATATATTATATTTTCAAAACAGTTCTTCAAAGAGAATATCCTATTTCGATTGAGAAAAGGATTTTTTAAAACTGAAGATATAGACCTGGAGAGTGGCAACACAGAATTTAAAAAGGTTCTCTGTACAAAAAAATGGATAAAATTAAAATAAAACATTAAGATTGCAGGTTTTGATGAAAATTAATGAAAATTGGCCAAAATATAGGCATCATAAGGGGCCATATACCCAAACTCAGGATTTTATAAGGTTTCTCTCCAGAAAATATTTAAAAAATTAGAAAAAAAATTTGAGTCCTCAGTTTTTATGTGGATTTATGGAGAATTCGTCCTCGAATTTTTAAGAGGATCCCGCTTGGGAATCAGATGGGTATTGGCCAAGATATAGAAGTCGTAAGAGACCATTTACGAAAATCGAAAATCGTCTGAGATAAAGCCATGAATCTGGGAAACATAGGAATATACCCCATTTCACAAGGAGTTCACAAGGAAACAAATATCTATTACCAATTTTGGTAGAACTGATCCAAAAATGACCTAAAGTATACCTCTTACCTCTTAGAATCGGATAAGAATTATGTATACACCGAGAAATAAACACCGTAAGAGGCACATATTTAAAAAAAAATTGAATTTTACGAGGAGTTTCCCAACAAAATTTTAAAAACTTGGGGAAAAATGTTGGTTACCAGTTTAAATGTGAAATCATGGGAAATCGTCCACGAATTTTTTGAGGTATCCCGCTTGGGAATCGGATAAGAATTACCAAAGATATAGGCATCATAAGGGACCATATGCGAAAACACGGGCTTTTCAAGGGGTGTTCCCCACAAAAATTTGAAAAATTAGGAAAGAATATGTTTATAACCAATTTTGATGATGATTCATGGGAAATGGATCCTCAGAACGATTGAGGTATCCCTCTTGAGAATCGGATGAGAATTACAAAAAATATAGTATTGAAAAGAGGCCATATACAAATAAATATGGATTTTTATTTTTTTTTTTATAAATAATTTTATAACCCGGAATTTTACGAGGGTTCTTCCTCAAAATATATAATAAATTGTGAAAGAATATTTTAACCCAGGGCTTTGATTCAGATTCAGATATAATACTTGTAGATACAAAAATATTTTATGGTTTTTTTATAGCTTATAAATCTGATGGGAAATGGTCAAGATATAGACAAAATTTTGGGTCTCATATAGAAATCCCGAACTTGGGTAAATTATATGGGTGTTTCTATTATAAAAAAATTAATTACTTTCAATATCTATATTTTTCGATTTCCTAGATACCAAAAAGTGTATAAAAAAAGTCGACTATCTTTACTTTATAATTTTCTGGCTAAGAACCTGTCAATATCGTCTGAAAACGAGCTTAAACACTGAAAGAAAAAAGCCAGGCGGCTCGAGGGAGGGGTGGGTCGGAGGGGAGGAGCCAATAAGGTGCTGGCCCATCCATAAACTTGGCACATTGGCTTTCGGCTAAAAGCCCAAAATGGTCAAAACGAGCCGCTTGACGCATTCGAACATTCGTATTTCGCATTCGCATTCGTATTCGGAATCGGAATCGAATTCGCACAATCGCACACGCGTGAATTGTGTGCCGTTTATTGTTTTTACACAAGAAAAAAATGTGTGTGAGAATTGAGGAAATAGCTTAAATATTTATGGTCTTTAATGAGTGTTATGTAAGTTTTGTAGAAGGGAAGAAGAGCTATTATGTTTATAAAAAAAGCTCTTAAAGATTTTAAATAATTAAGTATTTACTTCTCTTGTTTAATTTTTGAATTGGTTTAATATTTTTATTTAAATGGAAAATAGTTCCTAATGAAAATATATAAATTATACTAATAAATAACATTCTTTAAGTAAATTTCAAGCTTAAATGTTTCAAATATAAGATTTTTCTTTTATTTTTGAGAGAAAGAGGCCTTTTTAGAATTCGAGTTCGAAATCTATTTCGAACAGGAATCTAGGATACATGTTCAAACCTGTTCAAATATATTATTATACTCCTGTTGTATACAAGTATATTATTTTTAATTTATTTATAAAGAACTAATCTTTTTAATTCTCATCAAAAACCCTCTTAAAAACTATAAAAAAAAATATTTTTTTCAGTGTTTAGTAGCATTTGATTATTCCAACTGACATTGATACGAATGTGAAGTGATATCGTAGATCGTGTTCATGTTTCGAGCCTGCGTGTGCGTCTGCCTATTTGCTGGCGGGGATCTTGGGTCTTGGATCTGATCTGATCTGATCGGATTATGGTTCGGCTAATTACATTTGTTTCGGACACCGTTTCGGACTCGAATTCGAACTCAGATTCGGCAACTGAGCGTGAGCTTTAATCGAAACGTAACGGAACGATACCGGTGCGCCCGAGAGGCGACAACTCGGCGCAGGCGTTGCACACTGACTGAAGCCGACACCGAATTCTCAAATTCGAATTTCGGATATTGGATATCGGAATTCGGAATCCGATCCGCACCCAGCCCGACCCCGTCCGGTCCGGTCGAGTCGGTCCAGTCCAGACCCGGCCAAGAGGCCCGACTGTCGCCTCACCTGCGCCCGGCTCACCGGCCTCACCTGCCCCGCCAAAATCTACGCAGCACAGGTGATTAAAATTCAGCTCAAAGCTCTCTTCAAGAACAGCCTCAATTTCGGGTACCCGGTGTTTTGGATTTCGGGTACCCCATACCCCTGCGGTTAAGATCATTCCCAATTCTCAAGCGGAGTACCTTACACAAATTCTCGATCCATTTTTCGCGATGGGACCCCTTGAAAATGGGCTTTTCCCCTATGGGGCCCACAGGGATGGCTATATCTTTGCCAATTCTCATCCGATTCTCAAGCGGATTACCTTAAACGATTTCTAGATCGATTCTCCACCATTCTGCATCAAAATTTAGAGACAAACTATTTTTTAAATTTTTTGTCCATTTTTTGTGATGGGATCCCTTGAAAATGGGCTTTTCCCCTATAGGGCCCACAGGGATGGCTATATCTTCACCAATTCTCATCCGATCCTCAAGCGGAGTATTTTAAACTATTTCTAGATCGATTTGCCACCATTCTGCATCAAAATCCTGAGACAAAATATTTTTTAAATTTTTTGTCCATTTTTCGTAATGGGACCCCTTGAAAATGGGCTTTTCCCCTATAGGGCCCACAGGGATGGCTATATCTTCACCAATTCTTATCCGATCCTCTAGCGGAGTACTGTAAACGAATTCTAGATCGATTTGCCACAATTCTGCATCAAAATCCTGAGACAAAATATTTTTTACATTTTTTGTCCATTTTTCGCGATGGGACCCTTGAAAATGGGCTTTTCCCCTATAGGGCTCACAGGGATGGCTATATCTTTGCCAACTCTCATCCGATCCTCAAGCGGAGTGTTTTTAACGATTTCTACATTGATTTGCCACCTTTCTGCATCAAAATCCTGAGACAAAATATTTTGTAGATTTTTTGTCCATTTTTCGTGATGGGACCCCTTGAAAATGGGCTTTTCCCCTATAGGGCTCACAGGGATGGCTATATCTTGGCCAATTCTTATCCGATCCTCAAGCGGAGTGTTTTTAACGATTTCTACATTGATTTGCCACCTTTCTGCATCAAAATCCTGAGACAAAATATTTTTTAGATTTTTTGTCCATTTTTCGCGATGGGACCCCTTGAAAATGGGCTTTTTCCCTATAGGACCCACAGGGATGGCTATATCTTTGCCAATTCTCATCCGATTCTCAAGCGGATTACATTAAACGATTTCTAGATCGATTTGCCACCATTCTGCATCAAAATCCTGAGACAAAATATTTTTTACATTTTTTGTCCATTTTTCGTGATGGGACCCCTGAAAATGGGCTTTTCCCCTATAGGGCTCACAGGGATGGCTATATCTTGGCCAATTTCTATCCGATCCTCAAGCGGAGTGTTTTAAACGATTTCTAGATCGATTTGCCACCATTCTGCATCAAAATCCTGAGACAAAATATTTTTTACATTTTTTGTCCATTTTTCGTGATGGGACCCCTTGAAAATGGGCTTTTTCCCTATAGGGCCCACAGGGATGGCTATATCTTTGCCAATTCCTATCCGATCCTCAAGCGGAGTGTTTTAAACGATTTCTAGATCGATTTGCCACCATTCTGCATCAAAATCCTGAGACAAAATATTTTTTACATTTTTTGTCCATTTTTCGCGATGGGACCCCTTGAAAATGGGCTTTTTCCCTATAGGGCCCACAGGGGTGGCTATATCTTTGCCAATTCTCATCCGATTCTCAAGCGGATTACATTAAACGATTTCTAGATCGATTTGCCACCATTCTGCATCAAAATCCTGAGACAAAATATTTTTTAGATTTTTTGTCCATTTTTCGTGATGGGACCCCTGAAAATGGGCTTTTCCCCTATAGGGCTCACAGGGATGGCTATATCTTGCCCAATTTCTATCCGATCCTCAAGGGGAGTGTTTTTAACGATTTCTAGATCGATTTGCCACCATTCTGCATCAAAATCCTGAGACAAAATATTTTTTACATTTTTTGTCCATTTTTCGCGATGGGACCCCTTTGAAAATGGGCTTTTCCCCTATAGGGCTCACAGGGATGGCTATATCTTTGCCAATTCTCATCCGATTCTCAAGCGGATTACATTAAACGATTTCTAGATTGATTTGCCACCATTCTGCATCAAAATCCTGAGACAAAATATTTTTTAGATTTTTTGTCCATTTTTCGTGATGGGACCCCTTGAAAATGGGCTTTTTCCCTATAGGGCCCACAGGGATGGCTATATCTTTGCCAATTCCTATCCGATCCTCAAGCGGAGTGTTTTAAACGATTTCTAGATCGATTTGCCACCATTCTGCATCAAAATCCTGAGACAAAATATTTTTTACATTTTTTGTCCATTTTTCGTGATGGGACCCCTGAAAATGGGCTTTTCCCCTATAGGGCTCACAGGGATGGCTATATCTTGGCCAATTCCTATCCGATCCTCAAGCGGAGTGTTTTAAACGATTTCTAGATCGATTTGCCACCATTCTGCATCAAAATCCTGAGACAAAATATTTTTTACATTTTTTGTCCATTTTTCGTGATGGGACCCCTTGAAAATGGGCTTTTCCCTTATAGGGCTCACAGGGATGGCTATATCTTTGCCAATTCTCATCCGATTCTCAAGGGGATTACATTAAACGATTTCTAGATCGATTTGCCACCATTCTGCATCAAAATCCTGAGACAAAATATTTTTTAGATTTTTTGTCCATTTTTCGTGATGGGACCCCTGAAAATGGGCTTTTCCCTTATAGGGCTCACAGGGATGGCTATATCTTGGCCAATTCCTATCCGATCCTCAAGCGGAGTGTTTTAACCGATTTCTAGATTGATTTGCCACCATTCTGCATCAAAATCCTGAGACAAAATATTTTGTAGATTTTTTGTCCATTTTTCGCGATGGGACCCTTTGAAAATGGGCTTTTCCCCTATAGGGCTCACAGGGATGGCTATATCTTTGCCAATTCTCATCCGATTCTCAAGCGGATTACATTAAACGATTTCTAGATCGATTTGCCACCATTCTGCATCAAAATCCTGAGACAAAATATTTTTTAGATTTTTTGTCCATTTTTCGTGATGGGACCCCTTGAAAATGGGCTTTTTCCCTATAGGGCCCACAGGGATGGCTATATCTTTGCCAATTCCTATCCGATCCTCAAGCGGAGTGTTTTAAACGATTTCTAGATCGATTTGCCACCATTCTGCATCAAAATCCTGAGACAAAATATTTTGTAGATTTTTTGTCCATTTTTCGCGATGGGACCCTTTGAAAATGGGCTTTTCCCCTATAGGGCTCACAGGGATGGCTATATCTTTGCCAATTCTCATCCGATTCTCAAGCGGATTACATTAAACGATTTCTAGATCGATTTGCCACCATTCTGCATCAAAATCCTGAGACAAAATATTTTTTACATTTTTTGTCCATTTTTCGCGATGGGACCCCTTGAAAATGGGCTTTTTCCCTATAGGGCCCACAGGGGTGGCTATATCTTTGCCAATTCTCATCCGATTCTCAAGCGGATTACATTAAACGATTTCTAGATCGATTTGCCACCATTCTGCATCAAAATCCTGAGACAAAATATTTTTTAGATTTTTTGTCCATTTTTCGTGATGGGACCCCTGAAAATGGGCTTTTCCCCTATAGGGCTCACAGGGATGGCTATATCTTGCCCAATTTCTATCCGATCCTCAAGGGGAGTGTTTTTAACGATTTCTACATTGATTTGCCACCATTCTGCATCAAAATCCTGAGACAAAATATTTTGTAGATTTTTTGTCCATTTTTCGCGATGGGACCCTTTGAAAATGGGCTTTTCCCCTATAGGGCTCACAGGGATGGCTATATCTTTGCCAATTCTCATCCGATTCTCAAGCGGATTACATTAAACGATTTCTAGATCGATTTGCCACCATTCTGCATCAAAATCCTGAGACAAAATATTTTTTAGATTTTTTGTCCATTTTTCGCGATAGGACCCCTTGAAAATGGGCTTTTCCCCTATAGGGCTCACAGGGATGGCTATATCTTGGCCAATTCTCATCCGATCCTCAAGCGGAGTGTTTTTAACGATTTCTACATTGATTTGCCACCATTCTGCATCAAAATCCTGAGACAAAATATTTTTTACATTTTTTGTCCATTTTTCGCGATGGGACCCTTTGAAAATGGGCTTTTCCCCTATAGGGCTCACAGGGATGGCTATATCTTTGCCAATTCTCATCCGATTCTCAAGCGGATTACATTAAACGATTTCTAGATCGATTTGCCACCATTCTGCATCAAAATCCTGAGACAAAATATTTTTTAGATTTTTTGTCCATTTTTCGCGATAGGACCCTTTGAAAATGGGCTTTTCCCCTATAGGGCTCACAGGGATGGCTATATCTTGGCCAATTCTCATCCGATCCTCAAGCGGAGTGTTTTTAACGATTTCTACATTGATTTGCCACCATTCTGCATCAAAATCCTGAGACAAAATATTTTGTAGATTTTTTGTCCATTTTTCGCGATGGGACCCCTTGAAAATGGGCTTTTTCCCTATAGGGCCCACAGGGATGGCTATATCTTGGCCAATTCTCATCCGATCCTCAAGGGGAGTGTTTTTAACGATTTCTACATTGATTTGCCACCATTCTGCATCAAAATCCTGAGACAAAATATTTTTTACATTTTTTGTCCATTTTTCGCGATGGGACCCCTTGAAAATGGGCTTTTCCCCTATAGGGCTCACAGGGATGGCTATATCTTTGCCAATTCTCATCCGATTCTCAAGCGGATTACATTAAACGATTTCTAGATCGATTTGCCACCATTCTGCATCAAAATCCTGAGACAAAATATTTTTTACATTTTTTGTCCATTTTTCGCGATGGGACCCTTGAAAATGGGCTTTTCCCCTATAGGGCTCACAGGGATGGCTATATCTTTGCCAATTCTCATCCGATTCTCAAGCGGATTACATTAAACGATTTCTAGATCGATTTGCCACCATTCTGCATCAAAATCCTGAGACAAAATATTTTTTAGATTTTTTGTCCATTTTTCGTGATGGGACCCCTTGAAAATGGGCTTTTCCCCTATAGGGCTCACAGGGATGGCTATATCTTGGCCAATTCCTATCCGATCCTCAAGCGGAGTGTTTTAAACGATTTCTAGATCGATTTGCCACCATTCTGCATCAAAATCCTGAGACAAAATATTTTTTACATTTTTTGTCCATTTTTCGTGATGGGACCCCTGAAAATGGGCTTTTCCCCTATAGGGCTCACAGGGATGGCTATATCTTTGCCAATTCTCATCCGATTCTCAAGCGGATTACATTAAACGATTTCTAGATCGATTTGCCACCATTCTGCATCAAAATCCTGAGACAAAGTATTTTTTAGATTTTTTGTCCATTTTTTGCGATGGGACCCCTGAAAATGGGCTTTTCCCCTATAGGGCCCTCAGGGATGGCTATATCTTTGCCAATTCTCAATCTTCTTCCTCAAAAAAGAAACAGTTTTTAAACAAATTACTTTTGACTTTATTTGCATAAAACACAACTTTGAAACTATTTAATCAGCATACGCATGGTCAAAAATTACAATATATAGCCTTAATGCTGTTCGTCTGATTGTGTCTAGGTGTCTGCGTTTACAATTGTGATCTGTGGGCAATAGTCGTATAGAACCTGAGTTTGGAGACCCCTCTGTCTGGTGGTCGTCCTCATATTAGAATAAATCATTTTTATAATTGACAAAAAAAAAATATGATTAGTTAGTTTGTTGCTTGGAGTACACAAAGTTGAGAAGCAACGTAAACAGTGGGCGGAGTGGGAGTGGACGTGGATTGGAAACGGGTCTAGGATCGGGACTGGAACTGAACTCTATGTGTGGCTAGGAGAGAGGGGAGGGTTTCACTTTTTGTTTGGATTTTTTTTTATTTTTTTTTTGGATAAGTCTTCACCGATAGCGTCGATCCCGCTCCTCGTAGTGATCGTTGTGGCGACTCCGGCTGCTCCGCTCATAACCGCTGACCCCTTCCCGCTTGCGCTCGTGCCGCTCGGAACGGTGGCGACTCCGGCTTCTGCTCCGGCTGCGCGAGCTCTGTCTGTGCTTGTGCTTCTTCTTGTGCTTGCTGCGGTGGCGGTCGTGGTCCTTCTCTCGTTCCCTATCCCGATCCCTGTCCCGTTCCCGCTCCCTGTCTCTGTCGCGCTCCCGCTCCAAGGGCGCCGGTGGGTAGTCCTCGTAGCCGCCACGTCCTCCCCGGCCATAGGAGGGTCCCGAGTTGGGGGCATAGTAGTCACGATCGTCATGATCGTTGCGGTAGTTGTTCATCGGTGGAGGTGGATAGGCGGCGGGCCGGCCTACCTGCCCTCGTCCTCCGCCACCGCCTCCGCCTTGATCTCGGCCGGGTCCGGCGCTCTCGTCATAGTCCTGGTAGTCACCGTCCTGGCCAGCTCCGCCGGCACCTGCCGCCGTCCCCGCTGGCGGGCGACCCGTACTCAACTGGCTGACGGTGATGCCCTGCTCGCGGCAATACTGCTCTATCCGTTTCTCGATCTGTTTCTGGATGGGCACGGGTATGCGCGGGAAGAGTGTCGAGAACCAGTCCAGCTTGGTCATGAACTGGTACACCATCTGGCCAATGGTGAGGACCTGAAATCGAGGCAGTTTAGCGGCAAAAACGCTTCAAGAGGGTGCTGGGGAGATGTGATTGGTGCTCATACAGTTGACTCACCTGGCCGCCGCCCGCCTTCACGTCGATCTCCTCCTCGTCCTGCAGGTAGTCCTCATACCAGTCGTACAGATCACCAGGTGGTTGCGTGTAACGTAAATACATGAAACCTAAGAAGGAGGATACTAATATTAGGGAGTGATTTAAGGATGAAGGGGACTAAAGCTTTCTAATGGGAGAGGAGTTGTTCGGGCGGGGGGGGGGATTGGCAATATAGCTTCTAGTTTAACCTCTTGAACCTTTTATTTAAAAACCCCCTTTTTTAATTAGCTCTTCCCTTCTTCAGCCTACCAGAACTTGAAACGGCAGCTGGAGATCGGATCTATAGTCTCTGGGAAACAATTAAAACTTGAAATTGGACCTATAGTGCAAATAAACCTGTTCGATGGGCAAACATCCACCGTAACCCACGACCCACCCCGTAACCCTCTATAAGGTCTGATACAGTGTGTAGTGCAAAAAAAGGGGGAGCAGGAGCAAGCGACGGCATCATCATGACTGTGGCTGAACTCATGCAACTTACCAACACCTACCTAGTGCCCGGATGTAGGCCGAGTCTGTGTGATTGAGCAGCCCGTTGATCTGTTTCCGGGTGAGGCGCAACGTATACAGCTTATAGAGCAGGCAATAGGCCGTGGAAACGATGCCGCCGGCGCCGACGCCACGCACCTGGAATAAAATACTGAATTTAGTATCTAACTTGATAAAATCAATGGTGAGCATCGCCAACGATTAGCGCTACATTTCATAAACCACTCACACCGCCGCACATGCCCGTCTGGCCGGAGGTCTTTCGGCTGCCGCGCTCCCAGGGCTCCATGTGCTTGACCTGGTAGTAGATCTCGTCCACAACCTCGTGGTAGGTTTTCAGCTTGAAAAGGTGTACTGGAATATTAGAGAAATGGATTATATAAGGGACTTTTTAAGAAGGAAACTAGTATAGTCTAGATTATGGGGTTTAGGGATGGAAAGTAGTTATAATTGTGTCTTAATGCATCTATTCTTTCTTATATAATTAGGTTATAGCTCTTATTCTGGTCTAGCTTGTCTTGTAAAGTCTATAAGGTATCTTAGACTAATCTATCTTTTCTTGTCAGACTCTTAAAAGATGGTTTCCTAAGAAAGCATCATCTTCTACAAGGTAATTCTATGCATGATACAGCTAGAAGTTTCTACAGATAGAATAGCTTTGTACTAACTAAGGGTAGTTAGCTGAGGTTATCTCTTAGATATACATATACTTATAAGAACAATAGACACAGAATAAAAAGAACAATGAACTTAATTAATTTCTAAACCTTTCCAGATAGGCTTAGCATCCTAGAGACTCCTAGATTCTTTTAAGGCCTGGTATTAGTTCTTATTTCCTCTCAAGCATGCTCCTTCTTCCCTTGCTCTAGAGAATAGTCTTCTTCCTCTGACAGTAGTCCTATCCTTGATAGTTCCAAGCTTCTTAGCTGCTCCTGCTGTGTCTATAAGCCTTTGCTTTCTTTGGACTTCAATATCCATTTTAGTTGGAGAGTAAGGATCCTTCCAAGCTTGTCTAGCATAGTCTTAACATTTGAAACTAAAAGATACACATTTTAAACTATAAGATAAAAGACTATGACAACTAAAGTCTTAGTTATCCTTAAACACTTCTAATATTCATACAAGCTCTTTACAAATATTGACTCTTTGAAGTGAATACTAACTCTTATATATACTAACTCTCAACAATTATAAGAACTATCATAGCAAGTAGTTATCCTTTTTTTTAAAACTTCTCCTTCTTCAAAAATAACAATAAATAGTCCCTCTTCTTACATAGAACTTTCAAGAACTTGTTGGGGATAACAGAGGTCATATATTACCAGATCTAATCATACATATAACGAGTTATGAAATAGACCACACTTAAAATATACTTATACAAGACTATAAAAATAATTTCTTTCAATTATCCATATTTCTCGCAATATAAACTATAAAGCTTGAAGATTCTTGAAGAAGCACCAGAAGAATCTATGAAGTCTTGGAAGATTAGCAACGCTTTCTTTCAACAAAAACAAAAACACACTGAAACTGGCAGAACAAAAAAAAGGCGGTAAAAATTTGATGGTCAGAGCACAGACTCACCTTTGAAGTAGCTAGAGCTCTGAATGTTGGCCAGGATCAGGGGATTGAGGTTCATTGAGGTCTCGTTGCCCCAAAAGGGCAGCGTGTTGTGCTGCTTGCCCACGCCGGCCTTCTTCCCACTGGCAGCTCCGCCACCGCCGCCGCCGCCGCCGGCCGAAGATGACGCCGAATACTCTGCTTGGTAGAAGGGGGGAGGTTGGAACGCATGAGTATATACTGTTTTGGAGGGAAATGCTGGACAGGATCTGGACTTACCTTCCTCCATTCCAACAACTAGTGCTTCTCCTCAATGGCGGGCATTAATTCCACAGCTTCACGGGGTATCTGCGCGCGAAAAATTCAACAGCAGAGCAACGAACACACAATTCGCCAAGCGAGACGTTCTTTTTCGTGGGCCAGTGGTGGCACTCGGCTGCCGATATCGAAAATATTTGCTTATATCGATATTTCGATAGTGACTGTGATCCGACAATCGATAGTTAGGATTGAAATTTGAAATAATTGTGTGACTAGAAATTACAAAATTTAAATATAAAGAAAATGTTACTTAAACTACAATTTCTTTGTTAAAATATATAAAAAAAAATCGTAATTTTTTAGTTTTTATATTTTTATTGTAATTAAACATATTTTTATTTTGTAATGTATTTTTTATATCGTTTAAAATACCTGAAATATCGCAAAAAGTATAGTTTTTATTTATTTAAACATGCGGATGTCATAATATCCAAGCATCATGTTTTGATTAAAAAATAAAATTAAAGAAATTAATTGAAGTATCTATACTTGATCCTTATAGCGTAGGAAACTAAAGTAAAAACGTACCAATATTTGGTAAATAAATACTATTAATAAAAATATCAAAATTAGTTACTTCATCATCATAAAATTACTATTTATTTTCTTAAGAGTGTGTGTGTGTATTTACACTGTAATAAAAAAATCCTTAATATTTATCTTAAATAAGGAAATATTAAAATTTCTACATAAAATAATAATAAACCTCAATTCTTGTTAGTTTATTGGTTTTTTTTTCTTTTAAAATAGAGAAAATATAAAAAAAATATGCAAAACTTCGCAAATTCTTCTTTTTTAACTATAGTTATAGTTAGTTATAGAATATTGATTTAATATTCTTTATAGATTATACTTATTAAGTTTATATTAAAATTTCCTTATTAAGTACTTTAATCTCAGTGAATTTAAGAATAATTCCAATAAAGCATTTAAAACCTGCCACATTATTTGTATTAACCATTTTATAGATAGATTATTGATTATTTAATTATCTGTCAAACAATAAACGGTTTCTTTGTCTCCAAACTTGAAATCAATTATCTATGTATATCGATTGGCTATAATCCACACATCCTTTTGTCATAAAATATATGTATATATGAGCCCCGAGCCTAGAAGTAGGCTTTAATTTTAGGATGACCCACAAAACTATGCTAAAGAAAACACAATTTCATAGATTTTTTATTTTCTTCTTTTTTATTTAGGATTTTTTTTTATACAATAACTTAACATTTTGTTGGTTTTGTTTTCTTTTTTTTTTTTTTTGGAATCGGAAATTTACAATATTAAATATTGATTTTATTGCTGCTCTGGCTGCCGGTTTTTTACTGATTTGTTTTGCGGATTTTTTGCATAATTTGGTTTGGAAACAATATTGCTATTTTTTTTTTATATATCGGTCTGTTTATGTATACATATACATATATATACTTGTTTTTATTTTGTATTTTGTATTTTTTGTTTTTTTTTTTTAATTTATTTACTTTACGTTTATCAAATGCAGCACATAGATGCTAGGCTGTAGGTGTGTAAGTGTGGGTGTGTGAGTGAGAGTGTGGGTGTTACTTCCTTTTTCGGTGTTCTCTTTACTTTGCTATTTGGTTGCTGCTTTTTTTTATATATTTTCGCTCAGTGTAAACTGTCTTGTACCTCGCTTTGCTTGATTTTCCTGCTTCATTGCTTTTGATTTTTTTTTATTTATTTTATTTTTTTTTTCAACTAAAAAAAATACTGAGTGAGAGGGGTGAGGTGGCTGTGGTGCAAAGGGGGTGGTGGTGTGGTGCCTAACTAAGCTGAAAAAAAAAACGGTGGTTCTTCCTTTTTTTCTACACTTTTCCTGGCCTCTTTTGTTCTCTCTATCTCTCTCTCTCTTTTCAATTGAAGCTTCTTCAAAGAGAAATGTATAAGCTTCTCTTATTTAAACCCTCTTTTGTCCCAGCACCGGTCGGTCGGTCGAGCTTACATCGTTTACAGTTATTTTTTCTTTGATCAGCCGCTAACAGTGGGCCCCAAAAGTCAGTGCACCCACACTTTCAGAGCCCACAGTGTGTGAATCATGTATATATGTATATAATGTTATTAAAAAATAATTTCTCATTACTTTTTTAGCCTTAGAAAATTGGGATTTGTTGTTTTTTTCTTTTTAATTTCATTTTCTACTATTTCATCTGTTCATCGTTCTCGTTTTCGCTTTATTTTTCTTCATAT
Source organism: Drosophila bipectinata (assembly GCF_030179905.1). Taxonomy (NCBI): domain Eukaryota; kingdom Metazoa; phylum Arthropoda; class Insecta; order Diptera; family Drosophilidae; genus Drosophila; species Drosophila bipectinata. Next base: position 10,364,757 of record NC_091734.1, read on the forward strand.
ATATATATATATATGTGTATATATTTAGTATATACGCGTGTGTGTGTGTGTTTTGTATATGTATGTGTGGGTGTGTGTATATTTGTTTTAAGTTTTAACATTTAATTTACTTTCATCAGCATCATCGTCCTCATATAAATAAAAATAAATACATTTTTCTTTAGATTAATTTTTTTTTATGCTTTTCGTTTTTTTTTTTAATCATTTATGCATGAAAGCAGCAAAAACGTTCTTCGATTTAAATTTTTATATTTTTTTTGTTTTTCGAATTTTTTATCGAGGAACGTTCCATCTTTTAAAGAGCTGCACTAAATTTTACAATTATTAAAAATCCATACACATCCATATGTACACATGTATGTGTAATCTATATATTGAGTTTTAGGTCAAAAGTCGCGTTACAAAAAAAAAATAAATGTAACGAAAAAAAAAATGTATGTATAATGTATGTATAATAATGTTGAATTGCAATTATTCCAGACTAACAAATATATATAAATATATATAATTATATATAACATATACATGAATATATATATCTATATATATAAATATATAAGTATTTTTAATCTTAGATCCATTCTTTTTTTTTAAGGATTTACAATTCAAGTTTGGATTTTTTTTAGCCATTTTTTTGTTTTTTTGTCCAGCTGTTGCTATAATTTTGGCTCTCAGTGTTGCGCTGCTGCTGCTCCTGCTCCTGCTCCTGCTGCTTCTTGTTCTGTCGTGTTCTTCTCTCCGTTAGCTGCCAGATGGTTGCCAGATAGTTATATTTTTTTTTTCTTCTTAAGTTGTTGGTCAGAGAGCTTTAAGGTTTTCGTTCTATTTTTTTTTTTGAGTGTTTTTGTTTTGTTTTTGTTTTTGTTTTTGTTTTTGTTGTTGTTGCAATTGAAAGCAAAGCCAAGCGTTTTAGGCGGCATGAAAAATATCAACAACTCCGGTTCCGGTTTCCTGTTTCCCCAAAAAACATTAACATCCAAAAACACACCGTTAGCCGGAAAATAATGTCCCCCTCCATCTCTTCTTCTTTATCTTGCTCTTCTTCATTATCATCATCGCTTATGTTTATGCATTTTCGTCCTTTCTGATCTTCTTTTTCGTGTTTCTGATCCTCCTCCACCACATTTTCTCTTCTCTTCTCTTCTGCTCTCTTTTCTCCGCTGTGCTGATTATTGGATCACACAGCATCCCTTCTTCTTGTTCTTCTTCTCGTCGATGACCACGTGACTGGCAGAGGTGGGTCCCGGTACCACCTGCTTGGAGACCTGTCCCAGATTGGTAACCCCATTGTTGGCACCACCACCACCGTTGCTCTGATCCGCCGACGTCGCTGACTTGTCGCCAGCCTCCAGCTTGCCGGCATGGGAATTTGTACCATTTTGTGCTGTTGCTTGATTCTGCGAGAGCTGTAAAGGAAGGTAGTGGATGATTAGGTAACCCATTAAGGGGGGTATCTGCTATATATATACTCACGTTTGTTTTGGTCACGCTCTCGCCAATCACTGTTCCGCCATTGCAATTATCATCCGCATGTGCGCTACCATTGCCTATTGTACGGTCCTCTGTGGGTGTGATGGGTTTACCTCCTAAAAAAAGGGGGGAGGTCCATTACGAAATGCATCAAAGAGAAGAAAAAAAAGCGGAAAGGGGAAACCATCAGTATTACAGTTTATTATTATTTTCCCACCCACAAGTTTTTCCCACAAAACTAGTTATGAGGAAACCCCCTAGATCATTAAAATATTATAGATATTATAGATATTATATGTATTCCTACTAATTATAAACATTATAGATCATTAAAAGTCCATTATACGACTTGACTTTGATATTTTCTTTGAAAATAATGATTGAAAATAATATTTCAAGAATTTCAGGAATAAAACGTGCAATTTTCAATGATTTTTCCAAAAAGGAAATAAACTAAAATGTCAAAAAATTATATACTTTCTGACCTCTTAAATATTAAATCTTAATTTTGCTGGAAATGAAAAATAAATAAACGTGATGGAATGTGAAATAAATAAAAATATACAAATTTTAAAAGAAAATTTGGATAGAATTTGAAAATGTTTGAAGCTAAATCTTAATTATCTTAAGAAAATATAAGGATTTTTTAAGATTCTATAATGATTCTATGATTCTGATTATGATAGATGGGGCTCTGAAAGAACCAAATCCCTAAAACAAACCCATATTTTATTAAAATTTTAAAGTTTGAAGCTAAATTATAAATATCTTGACGAAAAATAGTACTTTCTTTGATTCTATAATGATATTATAATTCCGAATATGGTAGATTAGGTTCTAAAAGCTTCAAATCTTGAAAACAACCCCATAACTTATTAAAATTTAAAGAAATACTTCACTTATCTTTAGAAAAAATAGTGATTTTATGAATTCTTTAATGAATTCTATGATATGAGATAGTCTATAAGGCTATAGAAACCTCAAAACCCTAAAAAGAACCCATAACTCATTAATATTTAAAGATATACCTAAAATATCTTGTTAAAAAAAAGTGATTTGATAAATTCTACAGAGATATAAGATGTTTTATAAGGCCCCAAATATAGATGTTCTATATAGAAGCCCTAAATCCCTGAAACCCAATATAATAAACCCAATAATTCATTAAAATTTAAGGCTATATCACACTTTTCTTTAAAAAATAGTGCTTTCATAGATTCTACAATGGATTCTACGATATGTGATGCTCTATAAGGCTCTATAAGTTCCAAATCCCTAAAAAGAGCCCATAAATTATTAAAGTTTAAAGATATTTCACAAATATCTCAATAAAACATAGCCCTTTTATAAATTCTATAATGAATTCTATAATATATGATTATAGATCTGTAGGGCCTATAGACCTAGTTTCCAAAAATAAACCCCATAACTTACCCCTAATCATGTTGACGATTTCATCAGCCTCTCTGGAGAGATCGCCGCCTGGACGAAATGGGTTATCCCAGCCGGAATCAGTGCTGCAAGGCAAGGATGCAATAGGAATTAATATTATTATAATTATGAAATTTAAAACAATAAAGTATTAAAAAATATGAATAAGTAATAATAGTTATAAATAAAGTAGTAAAAACTATAAAGAAGGACTATATATCTATGCTTAGAATCTAGGCCCTATATATATTGAGTTTCTTGACACAGATTATGATGATCATCGCAGAGTCTTGAAGATCTAAAAACAGACTATGAATCGGGTTTATTATGCAGATCATGAATGTGATCTTGATATACTTTGGTATTAAAAGGTATATTGTAAGACAATGCTCTTCTTATTCTTATGAAAGGAAAAAGCTTATTTTTACACTTCTATTATTAAAATATAACAAGATCTATATAGATATTAGCTCAAGGAGTTGGAAGAGTTGTACAGGACTATTTAAAAAATGGTATTTATGTTGAAATATGATGGTTCTTATCTTTCTTGGAATTAGATCCCTGAGTTCCTAAGAATAAACGGACAGTTTTTATAAGAAACTAGAGTATATAATCTTATTAGGCTTCTTAATCTTATTATTAAAATATGAAAAGATCTACTAAGATCTTAACTTATAAGGTTAGAAGTCAGATAGGACTAAAAAAACCCGGTACTTATTGTGGTATATGAAGATTCTAAGTCTCATTTCCTTGCATTCCTCAGTTTTAAGGACAAAAGGAACTTTACATAGCCTGTGTTTAGGCAGAACTACCTATATAATTATATAATATTATGGAGATAGTCTATAAGAAACAGATAATAAAACAATTAAAGATCTAGATCCTAACTTTAGGTATTAAGAATCAAAGGACTATATGATATGCGGTACTTATAAGGAAATATAATAATCCTTACTCTCATTTCTGAAGATATCAGACAGAATATCAGACAAACTACATTATATCATCAATATTATGGGAATAGATCTAGATCCTAACTCATAATGAACTAACTTTTATTAAGAATCACATAGGGACTGTATGATAACCGGTACTTAAGATGGTATATTATGAACCATACTCCTATTTCCTAAGATTCTAGAGATTTTAAGGAGAAAGAGACCCTTTCTAAGGACAGTATCTATACAAAACTATATTATTTTATAATATTATAGAGATATTCTATAAGAAGCGGGTAATAACTCATAAAAGATCGAGATCCTAACTTGGAATTTAAAGAATAATAAAGAACTATCTAATACCCGATACTTATGATGGTATATAATGATCTTAAGTCTTATTTTCATCCATTCTAGAGATTCTAAGGACAAAAGGAGGTTTAATCAGGATTTAGGGACCTCATAAGGATCTCATTAGGACAGACGGACACTTTATACGGACATTTTCTACACAACACGATATAATAATCCTTAATAATAATAAGGATTTAATAATAAAACGGTATGAGATAATCCTTTGCCCTACTTCCTAAGACCACTTTTCATACAAAACTAATAATAATTTCTTAATACTCTTCTTATTAAAATACCCTTCCGATAGTACCTCTGTTGGCGGTCATAGGCCGCTCCCAGGCCGAGCTGGTGCTGCTGCTGCATCGCCGCCACCGCCGTCTCGTAGTCCAAGCTGTAGTTGTAGGCGAGTCCGCCGTCTATCGAATCCAGCAGATACTCTGCCGGTGGACAGATCTGCTGCGGCTGGTTGCTTTGGTAAATCGAAACGCGTACAATCGAGCGCTCCGCTCTGAAAAAAAATAAAAAAAATAAATAAATTAGAGAATTAGAAAGAATTCGAGAGAGAGAAAAAAAAATCACGCATCACCGCATGTGACCTTAGGAATAGTTGAGCAAGTGCGTCATCTAGAGAGGAGCTGGCCATACCCAACTCACCTCAATGTCAATTAAATTAAGTCATTTGCTAAATTGGCAATAGAAGTAGAATTAAAATAAAAAAAATAAAAAAAACTTTACTCTTCCATCAGGCTCTGCTTGACGGCATCCGATATGGGACTATTCTGGAAGGACAAGTCCACCACCTGATTCTCAACATTATCCTCAATATCTTCATACTCTTCATCATCATAATCGGTGGAACCGGGACCTTCGTCTATATACTCCATTGACTCATAGGCCTGCGCCATTAAATCTTCATCCTCATCTTCGGGAAAACTATTCCACATATAACGACTCATTTTCCACTTTTCTTTTCTTTTTTAGTTTTATTTTTCCAGGGAAGTTTTTTCTCCAAATATGATTGAAGGAATGAATACAATTTTCACCAATGACACGTTTGATTTGAGGGTCAGGGGTTACTTGATTTCAACTTAAAATTCCTAAAATGTATGGCCTACTTAAACTAAACCTTATTAAAAATTATAGAATCAACTGTTTTTTTGAATCATTTTTAAATAGAAGAAAACTTTGGCATAGTTTTGAACTCTTAATTTAAGCTATTTTTTGTCTAGGAGAGTTTTTTTTAGCTTTTATGAAAGTAAGTTACTTTTGAACTCCTTATTTAAACTTTTTACCAAATTTATAAGCAATTTTTAGCTTTTTTTTAAAAAGAAAACCCCTTAAAACCGCCTTCTCTCTTTCTTAACTTTAACTTTAAAATGAATATTTTTGAATGTCTGTTTATTTTTAATTATAAATATCTATAAAAACTACCTCAAAAATATAATTTTTTTAAAAGATTTTTCCCTGGCTATAATTTATAGACTATAGCTTGACTGAAAACTACAATTTTGATGGGAATATAAAGTTTTTAAGAATTTTGTATCATTTTTTTTAGAACAAACCCTCATTTAAATACCCTTTTTTCTTTAGAAACTTAAGCTTTCTTTACTTTAGACTCATTCTTGATTCAAAAAATGTTTATTTTTAGTTATTTTAACATTTTTTGGCCTAAGAATATAAAGAAAACCTAAAAAATATACATCTTTTTATGATTTTCTCCTCACTACAGTTTCGAACTTGTACCTAAAAATTCATTTTTGGTTTAAACTTTAAACTTACTTTAAATTCTTAACTTTTTTTACAAATTCTGCAATTATTCTTTAGCTCTTTTGAGTAGGAAACCCTCCTAAGCTCCTAAAGATGTATTTTTTCAATTTCCTAATGCTTTAGATGCGAACTCTGACCTTAAAGATACATTTTTAGTTAAAACTTTAACTTAGTTTATTGTCTAAACCCTATAAGCAAACTATCTAAGCAATCTCTAGTCTTTTTTAAGAAGAAACCCCCCTTAAAACCCCCTCGTTTCTTTATAAACTTTACCTTTAGACCCAATCTTGACCCTGAACTTGCTTTAATCCAGTTTAAAAACGCTTTTTTGGATTTTATTTTCCCAATTCTGTATTGGCCTTGGAATCAACTTGATAAATCAGTTTAAACAAATGGATTTGATTTTATGGCGCACTTTATTTTACAGGTAAGTTTTTTTTTTTTTTTTTACATTTTTTGTTGTTTTTTTTTTTATCTATATAACTGGTTTATGTCGATGACTTCATTTATGACGGCTACGAGATAGTGTAAAAAAAAAAAAAAATCCATAGGTTTACTGAACCGAAACGCACTGTAAAGCGATCTACGAATACGCAGCAGAAAGAGGAACAAAAATAAAAGAGACTCCAAGATCATCGCCATCTCGAATCATAATTTAATAGAATTTTTTTATTTTTTTTTTCCTTAAAATCGAACCAAACAAATCATTGACACACTATATATTAGCCCACACCACCCTAAAAACCACCCACTCCACTATCACCACCACACACACACACACACACACATACACATCTACTATCTGTTTACATTTCAAATACACTTCATAACCAAAAGTTTTTTTTTTTTTTTTTTTTTTTTTTGCCGAACATGTGAAGATTACGTCATGTGCCGAAATTGATATGCAATAACAACAACAACAAACAACAACAACTACATAACAAGTACAACTGTCTACAACTGGAACAAGAAGAAGAAGAAGAACAAGAACAAGACGAAGACCAACAACAACCAAAACAAGGGTTACAAGCTCAAAAAAAAACAAGTTTCCAACAAAAGATACATTTCCAAAGTGTATCTTTAAGATACAAACACGAAGCTCGGGGTTAGATAGAAGTACATTTTAAACATCAAGCTCATAAATGCGGATTCAAGTGCCCAGAAAATTAAAGAACTTAGAAAAACATGAGAAATTAAAAGCCAAAAAAAAAAAAAAAAAAGAGAAATAATAAGAGAAGAAACGAGAAAAAACTTGTTGCCATTAAGAAGAAGATCAGGAAGACAGAAAGAGAAGGCTGACCTAGCCAGGGAGGGGAGTGGGGGGCGATGGAGGAGGAGTAGACAAAGTAGTCGGGGGAGCAACATGAACTGTAAATGGGAAACTGAAGTAGATGCTGAAGATACAAAAAAAACAACAACAACAACAACACCAACAGCATCAGCTGCGATGAGAGCATCATCACATTGCCGCCAACGCTCCAAGAGCAGTGCTGAGAATCTAACCGTTTTCCCGCTAAATTTCAAAAGCAGGTGGATTTTGGCAGGTGATCTAGGGTTCAGTTTTAAAACAAGGTTTTTAGCTTTAAAACTAAGAGGTTTTTAAATAGTTTTTGGTGAGAATTTAGAGATATTTTAGAGATATTTTTATAGTTATGGAAATTAAGCAAAAAAAGAAGGAAATAAAAGCTAAGGAATCAAAAATAATGATTTTAAGAGGTAACTCTCCTATAACTCCTATAACTTACTCTTAAAATAGAGCTATTTTATATATTTTCCACTTGATAGAAATTTTAAGACACCATAAGGAGGAGCCTATAGGTCATACGTTTTTAAGAGAAAGTGGTGCAATAAAAACAGAAAATCTTCAAAAAACAGTATAGTATGAGAAGAAAGTGTAGTATAATCTAGTATAGTCTGTATAGTCTATACATAGTCTGTATATAGTCTGTGTAAGTATAGTACGTATAGTAAGTTTAATCAAGAAATACTTCATGTATAGTTCCTTATTTAGAGTTTCTCAGGGATAAACATCGAAATAGTTTCTAGAAACCGTAGAACATCCAAGAAACATAATTTTGTCCTAAAATCCTTAAGATATGTAGGATTTTTTATAGAAATTGTAACTTCTATCGAAAAAATACCCCTATTTTGGTCTACTCTAGTTCTATATTCGACAAACATTTTTTTAAAAAGACAAAATAAAACCACCAAAAGGCAACTTTAATTATCTAGTCATAATATAATGTCATAATAGGTCATAATAAGTCATAATCTAGTCATATATACGTATATTATCATAATATAATATAATATATCTAGTCAGTCATCAATATTTTAGTTATTCCTTCAAAGTAATAAAATCTATAAAATCTATCTATAGTTTTCAAAAGATTAAGTTACCTATTTAAGCATTTAAGCTTGAAAAATATATATATTTTCTTTCTAAAAATAATTTTCTTTCCTTTTAGGAATCTGAAATAAGGCTAAAACACATTCCAGTTGCTATTTCTTCATAAAATACGTGTAATTTCAACCATATTTTTATAAAACTAGAAATAAATTATACCAAAAAGAAGTAAAAAATTAATCTAAGTTATTAAATTAAAAAAATATATATAGTTTCTTGTTAAAAAACGTATAAACTATTATTTTTTTTAACTAAAACACCTGATTTCCAGCTAGAATCTGGCCACATTTCTAAGATCAGCTGGCGAGCTTACTGGGCAACACTGATGGTAGTGGGATATGACGCCGGCAGCGCGGCGGCTTTTCAATTAGTTTTGGTTTTTGTTTTTGGGGCACACACGCGAACAAGAAGAAGCAGCAGCAGCAGCAGCAAGGAGAAGGGCCCCAAGGGGGGGGGGCACTACTGACAAGGGGGCAGTATAGTAGTGAGTGCGACCGAGATGGCCATATTGAGAGTGAAAATTAATTTAACAAATTATGCGACCAGCTGACGGGCCCCACCCGCAAAAAAAAAACCTGGAAAGAAGAAGAAAACAAAAATCGAGAAAAGCGGAAAAAATAAAATCATTTTTGCTATTTTGCACTTGAAAAATGGAAAACCAACCAAACACACACACACATACACTAGCACACAATACACTTGCAATAAAAACAAGCACGCACAAGCGCTTGCAGGTAAATATGAGAGGAGAGAGAGGGGGGGAGTAGAGGGAGGAGAGGAATAACTGCAATACGGAGGTTTGTTTGTTTTGTTGTTGAAGGAATTTCATTCGATTTTATAATTTCAACACGTACCCTATACTATATTGTATAATATGTATATATATATATGTACATATAGTATAAATAACAGCGACTAAAGCTAATTTATGTACAAACAAGGCGCTATTTTAACACAAACACACATACACTAATACATTTATTTTAATTGCGTTCAGTGGGGTAGCTTAAAGTGACCAAAAAGGGGGGCTAAGTGGGGGGTGGCGGGGAGGGGAGGGGAGAGATCCACGGGTGCGGTGGCTCATCTACCGCTCTCTTCTCTACCGCTCCCGTTCCCTCTCTTATTTAGTATATGTATAGATGTGTGTGTGTGTATTATTTTTTGCGATGAACTCACTCACTGCGCGCATCCCATGGAGCAACTAAACAACAACAACAACAACAATTACAAGAGTACTCTACTAGCCGTTGTGTGGCATTAGTATGGGTTGGCCTGTGAACCAAATAGACCGAATTACTTTCACATTGTTCAATTTTTGTGCCATTTTACCGTATTTTGCTATTTAATTCAAGCCTTTTTTTTACCGTTTCCTTTTCACACACCAACCACTTGCACTTGCGTGTGCCTCTCTTGCCTCGCCTCGCCTCTCCCTAGCACCTTCTCTTTCCCACCCACCCACACACGCATACACCCTCTCGGGGTCTCACCCTAGCGCGCACTCTTTCCACACGCACGATTGACTTTGGCAAGGTAACTGTAACTGTTACTTTTTTCCCTCTTTTTTTGTTTTTTTTTTTTTTTGTATTTATTTAGATAGCTCTCTCTCTTAAGATTGCACTTTTCCGTTAAGAGTGATATTAGCTTAATATTACCAATTGAATTACTAACTAAAGTTAGTAGTAACACGCACCGTTTTGAAAAAAATCCACGCGCGCAAAAAAAAAATGTAAGAGGGGCGCGTATTTGATGCTATTCGTTTCTTGTTGTTGTTGCGCTTTTTTAGACGGCTTTTGCGTTCTGTTGTGGTTGCGATTGGATTGCCTGGCTAAACTGAATCTGAACTGAACTTGCTGCTAAAAAGTAAAAGATACAAAACAGCAACGCTCGCACGAGCACGCCAGCACGAATGTTTGCAGGAACTATGAGAGAGCGCAAGAGAGCGCAAGAGAGTGGGAGGTGAGTGCGGGCCTCTCTCCAAGTTTGTCCAGCGTTGCCACGTTGCTTAAAGTAATGGCGCGCTTTTAAAAGTTTGTTCCATGAATGGATTACTTTATGGAGTTTTTTTTACAAAAAAGACAACATATTTTTATTTAAGTTAAATATGACAAAAATAGAAGGCAAAACCCATAAAAGTTCAACTTTTGAACTCATAAATCACTGTTTTGAAATGTTTTATTTTACAAAAGAAGCACATTCACGGCAGAAGACACAAAGAACAATTAACATGCTGTTTAATGAGCTTTTTTTAATGTGCTCCTCCAGACACTCACTCCCCCACCCCCCGAAACACACATCTATCTTTTGTCATGCTTTTATTGCGATCTATTTTCAAGCGAAACAAAAACATTTCCCAATTTTTCATTTCGCACATTTCCTGGCTAGGAATATCTTTGCATTTCGGGACAAACAAATGAAAACAAACACACAGCCCCAGCCCCAGCACAGCAGCCGGCAAATTGTGGAATTTTGGCAGCTGCCGTAGAAAAACCAGATATGACACTAGGCTACAAAAAAATAAAATTGAATTTTTCTTAAAATAAAGATTTTGATTCATGTAAAATATTTCCTGTTGTCCAGTGTTTTTGCGTCGCATCTTGTAAATACACAACAAGATGCGCAATAAGAAAATCCGTACAAACCACAAAATAACAAAAACAACAAAAGAACAAGAAGCGCGCATTTTGTAAAATCGCAGAAAAAAAAAAAAAAACTGAAAACAAACAAAACGTAAATGCGCCACATCTGGCAACATTGCTAAAACCAACAAACATGACATCACTTTTTTGCGCACTCACCAAAGTAATAAAAGCACGCCCCGAGTTGGGGGGCTGGATGGGTGGTGGGGATTTGAAAGGGCGATAGAGAGCCAGCGCGTCGCCGTTTTGCCGCTCTGACTCTCTCTCTCGCCTAAGCTTACTCCCTCGCGCGCTCTCTCTCTCTCTCGCTCTGGCCCATGTTATACACAAGCAATGGAGAAAAAAAAATAATAATAACAAGAATGAGAGAAGTAAGCATAAAGGTAAAATTGGGGAAGCTGCTGGAATGGGGCTGATCGGATGGGAGTGGGGGTGGGACCATATGTACATATCTCTCCAGTTGATTAAAACAGTGTTGCCACCGGGCTGCCGAAAAAATGTTGTGCCCCAATCGCCCCCCAAAATCTTGGTCATTTATTTCCTCTATTGTTGTCAAACAGACGGTGAAAAGAACACAAAAAAAATAGACAAAAAAAAAAAAAAGCGAACCAAATGACACAAACTGACATCCCAGAAAAACATCCGAACAAATGCGGCAAACTATTTGGAACGCTCACAAGCCAAAGAACCATTTCATAGACAAGCACACCTGAGGTCAATGGTATAGGGAATTACTGCGACTTACAAAAAGTTATAAAATCGTATTATTTAAGGTTTAATTTATCTATAATATATAAGTATAAACTTTTTCATCGCTAGGTCCCATCTGTAGGTTCGATTTTTCTATCTCTTTAGATTAGATTTTATTAGATTCACTTCTAATCATTAAATCTTTGTTCTCTAACAATAATTACAAGATACAGATTTTATAAGATGTTTAAAGATAATAATTTTATTAATTTATGTTTTTCATATTTACATCCCATCTCTAATTAGTTAAAGATATAATGCCACATAGTTTCATCTCTAATTCCTCCCATCTCAAGATCCCTTCTCTAATAATATAATATAATAATAATATAATTCCTGTTAATAACATCTCTAATATAATTTAAATATAATTCCACATACTTCCATCTCTAATTCCTTTTATCACAGGTTCCCTTCTCTAATAACTATTGAATATAATTTCCAATAATTCCATCTCTAATTCCTTCCATCTCAAGCTTTCATCTCTTATATTCTTTAAATTTAGTTCCTAATAATTCCGTTTCCGTTTTAATAATAATTTGAAATATAATTCTTATTATTTTATTTATATGTATATATTTTTTTATATTTTTTATCTCCAACACCTATTTATCCCTCTCGGACTGTACCTACACGTAACTAGGTAATAGGACCAGAGTGCACGGTGGGCTGGCAGCTCAAAAGCGATCCCATTTGAATACGACATCATGCATAACTAAAGGTCTGACCACAGAGCTCTATATATAGAATTTACTACTCCCCGATTAATTCTTCGCTTGATTTACGCTCCCCAATATTTTCGGGGGCCTTAAGTGATTTGAGATTATTTTTGGTTATTTTTGATAACTCCACTCCGCCAGCCAGCTAACAAAAATGATAAGGATTCGCCTCAAAGATTGATGATGACATTGGTATCAAAATAAATGATATTTTATTATTTTTAAATTGATATATATTTTTGTAAAGGTATATAATAATTAAAAATACCATTTTTGGCACAAAACTATAGAAATTGGCATTATTCCCAAATATATTGCGATTTTTCCTAAAATCGAAACAAAATATATAAATATAAAGATGGTCTGTGATGTATTTGGAAAATATATTTATATATATATCTATATTTTCTTGACTTATTTGAGGTGATTGATGGATTTTTATTAGTTTTATGGCTAATAATATGGCAGAAATATTTTAAAAATAAAAGTTATAAATTATTTTAAATCTATAACTACAATCTAAAAATAAAAACCCCTTTTGTTATATTTTTTTTTAAAGGAAATTGGTAATTTCCATAGCCACCCAACAATGGGAAGATCTAAAGCTATAGTCTCTATGGCTATATAGACGGTTTGGTAATTACACACGCACTGCTGACCAGCGGCACAATTACCGTTAGCATTACAAAAAAAAATAAAAAAAAAAAATGTGACAATGGCTTTTCTCTTTTTTTTTGTTGTTTTTGTTTTTGTTGCACTTGTCTGCCTATGATGATAATTATGATTATGAACACGATTATGATGATTATGATGGTATATGCATGTCAAGTGTGCCGTGGGTACCGGAAAATCAATTGACTGAGTGACAGGCCGGACAGTTTTGAGATGTGATGTGTACTTTCACAATAGCTATAGATATGTGCAAGGCCCACCACCATCACCAGCCGATCGAATTTCTGTAGTTGGGGAGCAATAACAAAAAAAAAATTGGAAATGAAATCATGTCGAGGTCAGCATCTTCAAAACAGCCACCTTTCATAAGGTATTAACTGAAAAAAAATATTATAAGAATTTTAAAAATTAAAGAACGATAATTAGAAGTATCGTAATCCTGCAAGTACCATCTCTAGGAGCTTTAGAGATGAAGCTCGAACCAGGCTTGCAAAAATTTTATGAAAAAGATCTTTCACCTTAATTACCATATTTTTTTGTAGTATTTCTAGGTAATCAATAGGCAGATTGCGGGCCTTTCTTAGCTGTTTTTTCTTCTTCTTTTCATTTAATTGTTTCTTTTGTTTTTTTTTTATTTCTTTTTCGACTGACTAACTGTAAAGAAAGAAAGTTCTACAGCAAGTGACGAGCTCAAATCGCGATGACATCACGCTCTATCGGCAACTTTAAGCTCACCACACACACACACACACTTACACACTCTGAGACTCATAAAAGAAATTCAAAAAGAATTGGAAAAAGAAACACGCATAGCGAACAAAAAGGTCACAACATGTGTTAAGTCTAATCTCTCCCCAAAATGGAATATGCCACCTAGGCGGATCAAAGAATAAAAAAAAGGAGAGATAGAACGAGAGAGAAGAACAAAAAAAAATTGTCAGCAAATTTGATTTGAAGACCATAAGACAGGTATCGTTAAAAAAAAAAACACCTTTCCAAATATGGCATTATTTATGGCCATAAGAAGAAATAAATCTTTAAGATCTAATACGATAGGTTCGCCCTTTAATTAATCGCATTAGTTGCGCATATCTAAAGCTACAATCGATAAACGAGCTTAATAGCGCGCCCCTAATGTTATCGACTTTAAGCTAGAACTAAAAACTAAAGCGCTCGTTTCGAATTTCGGTTAACCCATTAGATACGCGTTCTGATACAGCTACAGATACAGATACAGATACACACGATGATGCAGTGCACCCGAAAAAGATGTGGGTCATCAACCACCGAATGAAGTTGACCCACTTATATACCTACACATATATAATGCTTTAAAATGCACACATACACACACACACACACCCACACTAACAGGCATCATTATGTAATAAAACGATGACGGTCTGTTTAACGGTATTCTGGTAAGAGCGCCGGCGCATTAAAACTCCCAATTTGGTGGAGTTCCCTAGGTGGTTGGGACGGACCCACATGCGAACAACCAGACGAAGAAGAACCCAAATAAACAAACCCATCTTCTTCCAATCGGACTGATAACAACTGAGAGCGGGAGAGTGCCCTGCAAAAGGAGTGGGAGAGAGTACAAGAGAGAGAGAGTGAGAGCAAAAGGATGAGCTTTCCAGGGGTGGGATGTTTTAGGTACAGTGGTTGCTGGACAGTTTGGAATTCTTATATTCTAAGCTTAGGGTTAATATTGATTTGATTTGATTTAATAATGATTTGATTAATAGGTTATTGCCTTTTGAATTATTTTTTTTTAAGTTCTTTTTTTTATTGCTTCCGCAATTATTTTTCATTTTGCCAATTCTGCAATTTTCTTATCATAAAAAAATTAACTTTGAAATATAAAGTCTAGGGTTTCAAGTACAGTGGGGATTGGGTTTTATTATAATTTTAATAAAAATAATGAAAATTTAATTAAATCTTTTGTTTTATTTGAATTATATTTAATATTATCTTTTATTTTATGAGTTATAGATCAAAATATAAGAAAAAAAACTTAGAATTTTAAATTTTAAATATTTTTCTCATAAACAGCTTTTTATAATACATTTATTTGCAAAATTTTAGCCAAATAGAAAGCCTTTTCTAAGTCCCCCCAAGAATTCTTTATAGTTAGAGACCCCTGTATGTGGTTTAAGGCAAACAAAGTTTTTAAATCAAAACTGCTGACGACGGTGGGGCTGTGTAATTATCGATTTTAAAAATTTGTGTGTCTCAGTCTGAGGCTTCCTGGTCGCTGGGGGCTTCGAGGAGGAAGGAAGGAAAGAGTTCTTTAACCGCTATTTGGGTTGTATGTCTATATAGGCTTATTATCTGTGTGACTTGGGGATCACATCAGACTTACATACATATATGGATTAGCCCCAAAAAAAACATTGCCTAACAAAAGTGAAAGCTGCCAAAAAAAAAAAAAAAAGTCATTAGACGGAAGTTTTAATGAGGTAAAAGTAGGCCCTATCCAGGGCACATACATACCAAAGCGTACAATCATTAAAAAACAAAAAAAAAGGGCCCGAAAATAATTAAAAAATTAAAAACACAAAGATGGGAAAAAAAGAGACTGCTTTTTTTTTATTGAAACATTAAAACTCACTCTTCCTGAACCTCGATGCCGCTATCGTCCATGTTCGCCTTGGTGTAGTCTCCACTGTAGCTACCTGACAGCGGCAGGTGCGACGGATGCGGATGCGTCGCAGCCACCGACTGCGGCTGTCCAGCGGCGGCAGCGGCAAATGCATCAGCGGCAACATCGAATCCAAACGTGGACTCCACGTGCTCCGACAAAGGAGTCGGCGTCTCGAATACCAGCGTCTCCACCATAGAGCCTTTCGAGGAGCCAAAGGAGACGCTAAAATTAAGAAAATGTATCAGTTTTTATTTTTAGGAAAGTATTTTTAAGAATATTCTTAAAATAAAGGCATCTAGAGGAGCATCTAATTATAGACAGAGTACAGGTGAAAAGGGAAAGAGTTGAGGGATCTTCTTCTCTTTAGAGGTCTCTATTTCTATTTATTTTATGATAATCTCATCTTATTCTTAAACTAATCTATAAAATCTACATAATTCTAAAAAGTAAAACCTGTCTTTGAAGAATATTTAAATATGGAGACCCCTTTAAGAGCTTTATTACGAAATCCTAAGTCCAAACAGTCCCAAAAGTTGGTATCCATATAAAGATATATCCAACCTTATATATTGTAAACCGAAAACCGGAATGGGAGTGAGACTTTTATGAGTTTTTTTTATTAAAAGAGTTGTTTTTTTTAAGTTTTTACTTCCTGAAAGCTTTAAAACAGAAGAACTAAATGTAATTATATGATTTAAACTATTATATGATATCATATCATATTATAATAGATCTATAATAATAGAATATGAATTTAATCGAATACCCATAAAAAAAACCTATATTTTAGTTATTTTTTAAGCCGGAAACTTAATAAAACTTGAAATACATTGAATATAAAGTTTTCAGAATCATTTTTTAAAAGAATCTTATAGATCTTAAGGATCTAGTAACCTATAGAGGATATATACATAATTATAGTTCCCTAAAAGACTTCCTAAAGACTTTCTTTTAATGATCTTATACGAATTTTATTCAATATTCATCTAAAAAAACGTATATTTGATGCATTTTTTAAAATAAAATCTTGGGGAGTATTTAAATATATATAATACTAAGTTTTTAGAATATTTTTTAAAGAATCTTATGGATCTAGTAACCTGTAGGGCTTAATATGGTTTTTTTAAAACAAGACTATCTCTTAAAGATCTATGTATGTCTTTTTAGATAAATTATAAGAATAAGATTCAATATTGATCTAAAAGACGTATATTTGAGGTATTTTTTAAAACAAAAACTTAAGAAAACCTAAGATTTAAGATTTTAGAATCATTTTTTTTAATCTTATAGATCCTATGGATAGAGTAACCTATAGGGAATAATATACATAATTATAGTTTCCTAAAAGACTTCCTAAAGACTTTCTCTAAGAGATCCTATAAGAATTTTATACAAAAACGTACATTTTACGTATTTTTTAAAACAAAAACATGACAAAACCAGAGATAATACTAAGTTAATACTGAGGAAACCTGAATAATACATTTAACATAAAGTTTTTAGAATATTTTTTTAAAGAATATAAGTTATATGTGTGATTTACTAAGTAATTCTATTAAAAATCAATAAAATAGTTAAACTATTTTACTGTTTTTCAAAGATCTTAACTTTGTTTTATTTAAAAGACTGTCTTTCAAATCTCAACTAAGTTTTCTGTAAAAAAAACTCGAAATTTTCGAAAAATTTTCTAGTTTTTCTCTTTATTTTCTAAATCTCTATGATTCTTTTTTATGAAATCCATAAAACAATGAATACTATAGCTTTTAATCAAAGATCTTAACTTAGTTTTCCTTAAAATCTTCTCCAAATTTAAAAACCCACTACGGTTCTATCAAAAAATCAATAAAATAATGAGTATTTTAGAATTTCATTAAAGATCTGAACTTAGTTAACCCGAAACCCAGAATTTTACTCAATTCTTCCAAGGTTTTATTAAAAACTTAATAAAACAAATAATTCTAAGGCTTTCTATTAAATATTTTTACTTAGTTTTCCTTAAAATTTCTTCTAAGTTTTAAATATCTTTAAAAATAATCAATAAATTAAAGAATATTAAGGTTTTTTATTAAAGATCTCAGTTATTCCAAAACTCTCTTTAAATTTTGGACTTCTCTCCCAAAACTCTCTTTAAAATCTACCTTTCCTTTCTCTCCTTTCCTTTCCATCTCACCTACCAGGTACATCTGTATATATGTATGTATGTATGTATATATTTTGTTAAACAAATCGCGGTATCCCATTGTTTCTTCCTCTCCCTCTCCCTATCTCCCCAGTCTACATCTTTTTGCCATTTTTCATGGGAATTCTTTGCGGGATTCCTCCTTACCCTTACCCTTCCCCTTGGCACCTTGCCCCTTTCTTCGTATTGGAACGATTAGCGTCTCTTGCGGGTATTTAAGTGGATTTTCACACTCGAGTGTAAATATTCTTATTAGCAAAAAACAAGGTGAGAAGAAGAAGTACAAAAGGTGATAAAAGAGAAAGAGAGAGGGGGAGGGGGTGAGGGGAGAGTATAACTTACCGTTTGAGGCCGACTTGCTTGGTGCCCAGTTTACTCAGTTTGCCGGGTTTCTTTTGGGGGCGTGGGAATTTATCGCTCAGATCGCTGGACAGATCCTCTTCATCAGCTGTTGTTGTTGTTGTTGCTATTACTGTTGAATTAATTTCTGTCTCTGTCTCTCCTGTTGCATTGTTGTTGTTGTGTTGATTTTGATTTTTATTCGTTTTATTGACCACATTTCTAACCGCATTATTGTTGTTTGTATTATTATTATTATTTTGTTGTTGTTGTTGTTGGGACGGTTGTATATTTGTTGTTGTTGTTGCTGTTGTATGCACCAGCGGCAGCGTTGTGGGCGGCGCAACAGAGACAGCAATAGCAGGAGTGGCGGATAAAGGAGGTGGCGGCGAAGAGGTAACGGTAGTACTAGTAGTAGTAGTAATCTCCTCCTCGCTCAATAGACGCGTCCGCTCATCGACGGCGACAGCAGCAGCGGCGGCAGCTGCGACAGAACCGTTTGACGTCGACTGCATTGCGGTTGCAGCAGCAGCAGAGGTCGCAGCAGCAGCAGTGGTAGGAAAAATATTCGATTTCACAGATGATGGTAGCAGTGGGGCATTTTGAGGGGGCGGCGGTGTGGGCGGGGCCAGGGCCAGCATAGGTGCACCAAATAACGGTACTTCGACTTAGACACACACACACACACACTTGTGCAGAAATTACCGCTTGATTGGATTTAAAAATTCAACAAAAAAAAAACCAACAAACACACACACACGGACGACACTCAGTTTAAAGGCAATTTCCGTCGCAATAAAAAAAAAAACACAATAAAAAAATAAACTAAAAAAACGAAAAAAACAACAAATATTAGCACATTAGCACCGCTCAGGAAAACAGCGACAGAGACAGCGACAGCGGCAGAGACGGTAGCAGAAGAAGCGGCAACGGCGTCGTTGTCGTCGTCAGTGACCTGCACTTTATAAAAAATTTATATATATATAATTCCCGAAACGATTGCAGAACTTGGCGCCCTAACACGAGTTTATAAATAAAACTAGATGTGCATTTATTAAAACGCGAACGCCAGTGCGAATGTGGGATTATCGTGTGTATATTTGGTTGCGCGTTCAATTTCTGTAATCCAAACGTCTCGTGCTCCGCTTTGTTTCTGTTTATCGTTGCTGGTGCTGGTTCTGTTAACCTTATGCGCGACCATAACAGAGCGCTGTTAAATTTATCGAAATACCATAACGATAGTTGGCAACTCTAATTAGTGGTGGGCCATTGTTGTGCCTTCCTTGGTGATGGCATGGCACTATCAATATTTTTGAATAGTTATTTTTGATCAGTAGGCCAAATTTTAATTCCTTTAAAAACAACAAGCTTACAATTCATTCAGTAACTGTTAGTCGACGAGATCAAAGCATTAAAATTGGTGTTCTATGTCAAGTTTAAAAATAAATAAATTTGTTTTTTCGATATATATCGGAAGAGCTTAAAAAGAGCTCATTTGAAATTAACGCCTTCATCAAGTAATCCTTGAAATTAAAACAAATCTGAAAAAGAAAACAGTAGGCATTGACAAATAAATTTTTAACCTTGTGAATAATATTTCTACATTGCTTCATTCCACTCGCAGTTGTGCTTCGGAAAAGTCTACCTTAAAACCAGCTCCATTTTTTGTTGTGTGGAAATAAAAATTTCAATTCGGTTTTTATTTTCATATAATTTTAATAAAAATTTATAGAATTCGTAAATTAAATATTGTGATTGAATTTCGGCATTTATTTTCATAGTTTTACAAAATTTCTAATATATTTTTGAAATTTGAAATTATTTCGTGAATCGAAATTTTGGATTGAAGGAAACTCAGGTAAATATTATTTCGAAAAATATTTCGAAAAATAATTCGAAATAATACCATACGACAGGATGGCGCCAACCAACTTCTCGACCATGATTAACCAGGAGCATCTCTGGCCGGAGAACGCCGGCAAGACATTGGAACAGCTCCGTGCCAATATGCAGCCCTTGAACCATTTCATGAAGAAACGTGTCGTCCGCGAAGGGGACATGAACTACGAATGCTATCCCCACGGCATTAAGCTACAGATGCGTTTCTGCGGCTACTTCGATGATGACCGACGCGACCTGGGCACCCAATGGGAAATGGATTTTGAAACTGGGCAACATCCTTATCCGGGATTCTTCTGGTGTTTCAATGAAGCCCTGACCTCGATGCGACCAATGGAGATAGCCGAGTATTCCATCGATCGTGAGATGCTACATGCCCAACTGAATAATGATCCGAGGTACCAGCAGAACGATGGCATCTTTTCGCTCGAGGTCCTGCATGTGGAGAACATGCATATGGTGCCGCTTCGACAGCCCCAATCCACATCCAGTGTCCAGGACTCGTCGCAGTCACCGCCGCAGTGCCAGTGCCAGACCCAGGCCCAGACCCAGACCCAGACCCAGGAGCAGACCCAGTCCCAAACCCAGTTCATGGGCGCTTACAACAAAGCGGAGATTGTGCGTCGCCGGGCCGAGGATGCATTGAATGGAAACAAATTCCAGCAATCGGTGCAGCTGTGCGAAGAGGCCACTATGCTCCTGAGACAGTTCAAGACCGAAAATGAGGAGGAGCAGGCGAAGCGTTTCAACATGCTGGTAACCATATCGAACCTATTGCTGGAGTGCTACGAAAAGAGGGGTAATTATTGGCATGTTACTGGTATTATGCGTGAGCTACGACGCCTCACCGACCATTTGCCATCCTTCGCAGCCCTTGTCCACGAAGGTAAGCAGCACGAGGACCTCGGAGAGCTGGAGCAGGCCCGCGAGACCTTCTTGGAGGCCCTGCGCGTCAATCCGACTACCATTACCATTCACGAGCTGATCGCTAACATCGATGCCAAAATCTTGGCAGAGGTGCAGGCTGGCAAGGAGAGGGAAGCCAAGGAGCAGGCTGACAGGAAGGCTGCAGCCAAGGAGCGGGCTGCCAAGAAGAAGGCTGCCAAGGAGGCTGCACTGAAGAAGGAGGATGACGTTGTCTTTCTTCCAGGACCCGAGTCCCCCACTAATGGCAGCGAGGAATCCATTGGCTCCGGAAATCCCCAGCAACGTTAAGAGGACCTTCCAAAACCGGAAATCCCCCAATAATTGCAGCCAGGTATCCGGAAATCCCCCAGAAGCAGGCGTATCTCGTTATTTAGTTACAGATGTTATCTCGTTATGCAACCCATACAACGTATTTTTTCGATGGAAGCTTGAAAATTCAAAATTTTCCCAGCCATATCTTTGGAATAACCATGTACCTCAGTGGCTATATGCTTCCCCCCATCATGTTTTGTCTAAATAAGCCTCTAAGAGGCTCTTAAATTATCTGTATTGTAATAAAAATACGTTTATGGGTTAAATTTATTTAATTTGCTTATTTATTTTCTTAAAAACTTTAAATTTGACAGAAAATTCAAAGAACTTTCAAGCTTTTCTGTTTTCTTGACAACCCTGTTTTGTTGGCTCACCCCTAGCAATCGATATTCACTATTACCGATTGTTTGCTCATCCCTAGCAATCGATATTCACTATAACCGATTGTTCATCTCTAACACTAGTGCGCATCTCTATGAAGAGATGAGCAAAATTGCAATTTTTTTCGCTTAGATTGGTTTTTTAAGCAATAAAAACATACGAAACAACTGTCGCCTAACTATAACAAATGGACGACATTTCCCCCGATTGAATTCAACCATCGGCTTGGGATTCAGACGCCCTTTGAAACGAGCAGCGAGTGGATTTAAGGGCGAGGGCTATCGCCCATCACTATTACAAATACGAAAATGAAATTGCGTGCATTCTAAATGGTAAGATAAACTCCAATAAAATGCTACCAAGGCATTCGATAACTAAGCTAACTAACACTATTCATGTAGAGTTGATGGTAATTAACAATTAATTAAATGCGGTAATGCAATTAGGCCAAAAACAAGCAACAACAACAACAAATAATCAAAACACACGCACACCCATGCAGGTAAATGTTTTATTTTTATTTTTTTTTCTCACATTTTTGTATGGTTGTTGTTGTTGTACAATACATGTGCATTAGTTAAAAGTTAAATAGTGACAGGTAATTAAATAAAAATTTTAAGCCAGATAGTGGGTTTTTTTTTTGTCGCCAAAAACACACCCAAAATGCATATGTGAGTGTGTGATTGTGTTTTTGCAAAAAAAAAAAAAATTGTTGCATTAAAAAATTCAAAGAAAATCCCTTTATAGGTTCTAAGGTATAAAAATAAACAAAAATATATATAGACATATATATATATATTCCACCGCCCATTTGTTTTGGTTTGGCGGTGCACCTTACGGATTGCATTGGAGGCCGTGTGGGCTGAGCACCCCGCGCGTGTGACTCACAAAATGAATTACTTTAGTTTTTGTGGTTGGTTTTGCAAGAAAAACATTGAATAAACAGAAATAGAACGGAATTCCGCCGGTGCATACCGGTTAGCCCGGTTAGGAACTATGCGCCAGTGTCACAAATCTTTCCCAAGAACTGGCCATTTTTTTTTAATGGGCCTGCCTAGCTCCCAAGAAGCCCTCTCTTAATAAAAAAAATATTAATTTATATTACAGCCACATGGGAACAATGACCAAGGACTATGACTATCTGCTGAAGGTTCTCCTGGTGGGTGACAGTGATGTGGGCAAGCATGAGATCCTCTCAAATCTGGAGGATCCCTCCACAGAGAGTCCCTTTTGCAGTGGTAATGGTAAGTTTAAATATTTCTCACTCTGTTATGGAACCTCAATTGGAATTGAACTTTAACCTAATAGACTGCACCTCTCACATCCTCAAAACGGTAGCATACAAAACAACGACCATACTGCTGGAGGGTAAGCGCGTCAAGCTGCAGTTGTGGGACACATCCGGCCAGGGACGGTTCTGCACGATCATTCGATCGTATTCGCGCGGCGCCCAGGGTATTATACTTGTCTATGATATAACTAATAAGTGGAGCTTTGATGGCATCGATCGATGGCTCAAGGAGGTGGATGAGGTAGGCTTGTGATGAGTCAATGGCTGATGTTTTTCTTTAATAATTTTGTATATTTTTTGGTTAAAGCACGCCCCTGGAATTCCAAAGGTATTGGTGGGCAATCGGCTGCATTTGGCTTTTAAGCGCCAGGTGGCCGCCAAACAGGCCGAGACCTATGCCAGCCGCAACAACATGTCCTGCTTCGAGATATCGCCGCTCTGTGACTTCAATATACGCGAGTCCTTCTGCGAGCTGGCACGCATGGCATTGCACAGGAATGGCATGGAGCATATCTGGCGTAGTAATAAGGGTATCCTTTTTATTATCCTTTATAAAAATATTGAATTATGATATCTAATCATGTACCTTGTTGCAGTGCTGACTTTGCAAGAGCTGTGCTGCCGGACAATAGTGCGTAGGACGAGCGTATATGCGATCGATTCGCTGCCACTGCCACCGTCCGTCAAATCGACGCTCAAGTCATATGCACTGACCACATCGCAGTGCTACAACTCCTTGACGCAGAGCTCCAAGAGCAAGAATCGCTGCAAGACGCCGACGAGCGGTAGCCGGAATAGCTGTGCGATCGCGTGATCGTTGCCTTGTATCCGCATCCGGATCCGGATCTGGATATGGATACCGATATGGATAAGCTGTTGCCACACACACTCCCACTCCCCTCCCCCCCTACGCAAGCGACATTAACTTTAAATGAACTCTACTTACGTACTCTAGGCTAACAAATACACACACAAAAACACACATCCTTACAAACACACACATCCTTACACACACACAAACACAACCAAATGGAATATCCTTTCCGAATTTCGTTTATTATATTTTTTATTATTTTTTTTTCATCGACAATTATACTTTTCTTTTTTTTTTTTTTGAAAAAAACAGTAAAGTTTACATTTATTTGTAACTCCCCCTCCTCCCAAAACCCACCACGCCCTCACCCACACCCACCCCGCTCTCTATCTTTTTGCATTACTCTAATGTTGTTAATATTATTATGTTTGTATAATTCTAATATTTAAAGAGCTGATTTTTTTAAGTACAGCCTTTTCGTACAGCAACACAAAAAATAAAAAATACATAAAATAAAAACATTAATATTTAAAAACAAACAAAAAACTGGAAAATATATCAAAAATAAGAAATCGCAAAGAAAAAAGAAAATCATTTTTTGTACGAATTAAAAAAAAAATGAAAATAAATAAGAAAAGGATAAATTAATTATTTTTTCGTTTGTTTACTTATCGGATTAAAAAAAATATTCTTAGAGATGTATTGTAATTGAAGCGAAACACACACAAAGGCGAATTGATAAAGATAATTCATAATGAACAAGAAAAACAACAACAACAAAAAAAGGCTTTTACTTTTTCGATTCTCCGTCTCTTTCAGCTTCCTGGTTGACCTTTATAGCCGTCTCTGTCTGTTTAAATAGGGAAAGTGTGAAAGTTTAAGATCTAAGCTTTAAAATTTGGAACGAGAAGAATTTTTTAATATTTTTATTACAATTTTAAGAGACATTTTTAAAGAATATGTGTTTTCTTTTTTTTTAATTTTATGTTTTAAATCCTTTAAAGTAACAATAATACTAAGTGTTTAAGGTCGTAGACTGCCTACTTTTTATAAAGCTTATTATTTGTACTTTTCTAAAAATCACCTCTAAATCTTAAACTTTTTATTAAAAAAATTAAAATCTTATAATTTGGAAAGGCTTATGTAAAATCAAGAGAAACAAAACTATTCCCACATCTGGGGGCTCCAACCACAAATTAGATTAGAGAAGAAACGCACTATATGGTGTATACCCTGGGAATTGGAAATGAGACAAGGGTATTATAGACATTATTTCAAAATTTTACTCGAAATTTTTAAATTTTATTCCAAAAAGTGGGATGTTTCAACAAATCCTTATAAAAAAGGAAAGAATCTACTAATAATTCAAATAAATTAAAAGGGGAAGTAAATTAAATAAAAATATTAATATTAATATTAAAATCACGCTGCACAGTTAAGAACTGCAGCACTATGATTAAAGAAAAGGATTCCCTGAAGCCCACAAAGGGCCACCTACATACATAGGTCATAGAAAACTAAGACTAACAATATATTTTATGAAAAAAGCTAATAAAAAAATATATGTAGGGATTTTCCAGTCTCCTACCCGAATATTATTAGTGTTGAAAAACGATTATTGTTAAGTGTTGTATTGTGCCTAGTGTTCTATAGTGTTGATAAAAAAATATTTACGTCCGGCTTTTCCCATGATACAATAATACAAGGTAGTCCATTCGGCTGTTATAGTCGTTCGGGATATTATTTATAATTTATAATTGTATAATTGTATCCCCTAATTTATAATTGTATCATGGCTTTTCCATTCTCCTACCAGTATATTATTTACTACAGTGTTGAAAAACGATTAGTGTTAAGTGTTCTATTGTGCCTAGTGTTCTATAGTGTTGATAAAAAATACAATATAGTATGTGGATCACGTCCGGCTTTTCCCATGATACAATTATACAAGGTAGTCCATTCGGCTGTCATAGTCGTTCGGGATATTATTTATAATTTATAATTGTATAATTATATCCCCTAATTTATAATTGTATCATGGCTTTTCTATTCTCCTACCAGTATATTATTTACTACAGTGTTGAAAAACGATTAGTGTTAAGTGTTCTATTGTGCCTAGTGTTCTATAGTGTTGAATGAAATAAGTAGGCCATGAAACTGGGAGTTTGGAAAAAATTTCCGTATATAAGGAGGTTCTGTTCCCGAGAGAATCAGTTTCTGCCCGTCTTCAAAGCAGTAAGGAACTCACTCTTATTTTCTTTGTTTTTTAAGTTTTTTTTAATTATTTTTCTTTTTTTCATTCATTATTGAAAAAGATGCAATGGTAGGCTTTGGTTAGGAATTCCGCAAAATTGTAGTAACCGTAGTACGATCTTTTTTCTCTGATTTTATTTTTTATTTCAACAAAAATAAGACTTTAATTTATTTTTATTTTGTTTTTAAACATTAATTATCAATCGGTTTTGTACTTACTACTGCTTGTTAGGGATGTTTGTTTTAATCATCATCATTTAATTCATCATCAAGTCTTATTCTCTTTTATTCTTTTTCCTTGGAGCTTTGTTTTTTATTTCATTAAAAATAAATTTAAAAAAATATATACATAACAGTAGAAGAGATTAAAAAAGAAACTTATAAGAAGAGTTGTTTATTTACAAACAACTTAGAACTGACTTTAACGAAATTAAAATTGAAAAACAAAACCGTTTTTCATAAACATTGTTAGGGATATTCAGAAAATCAATATAATTTTAATTAAATTTAAATTTAACAAAAGCTAAGAAAGTCTTAAAAATTAAAAACCAATAATAGAGGAACATAAAAAACATCTAAGAATGAATAATCAAAAAAATAAAGATACGAAAACTATATAGCCCCATAGATAGCTATAGCTATGTATATATAGCCCTAATAGATAGTTATAGGTATGAAGATATAGCCCCATAGATAGCTATAGCTATGTAGATGTGTACTTATTCCAGGGTATTCCCCTTTTCGATAGAAAGAAATCCTCTCTAAGAGTCTGGATCGATTTGTTTCGTTTTCAACATCTGGGGGTTGTCCCATGTCTGATGTGATTAATCGCCTCGCTGCAAACCCAATTTGATATTGTAATATTATTTAAATGATTCAAATTGCCTTTCCATCGATTTGGCTTAGCTTTTTTTTTTAACTTTTATTTTTTTGGCTAAAAGCCAAACCAAAAAAAAAAAAATAAATCTGTTTGTGGCTTCTTCGTCGACAACTATTTCTTTTACACAATTCCCCCCAGAGTTGGCCAATACAAATAAAACACAAAAAAAAAGGGCTGGAGAGGGGCGTGACTAGGGGGTCTAGGGGGCATATTATAGCGGACTCGTTATATTTTCGGAGCATTATAAAAATTTGGCGGGGAATTGGCGAGGGACTTAATGGGGAATGACGGCGAAATTAATGCAATAATTTGCATATCTTGTGACTTGGTTTTTAATTCAGTTTCTATTTACGTTTTTGGTGTTATTGGTTTTTTTTTTAAGATTTAATTTTGATAAGCTGAAATGATTTTTTAAAATTAAACTTTTAATTTAAATATGAAGTTTTAAGTGTTGTTTTTAGTGGTTTTTAAGGAAAAATTGAGTTTTTTTTAATAGCTGTTTAGATTGGGAAATTATTAGTTTGGTGTGTGATGTAAAATATTGATTATTGCTTATTTATTTTATATATATATATTTTTATATATATATTATATTTAGCTATTTAGTTAAATATTTTTTTTAATGGGGAATCTCAACAGCACTAATGAGACTATAAATCCTTAGAATTTACTAGATCTTCAACTTAATATATATACTTTTACTTTTAAAAATTAAATTTTTCAAGTACTGGAATGCAATTTTGAATATTGAATATTAGAGACAATGCTTTTTTTTAATTTTAATTTTTTTATTTAAGTAATCTGTCTATAAATCATTATGAAAACCTTCTAATAACTAATAAACAAACAAGTACATTCTTCATTTATGATAATATAATAAGTTAAGGATAATATTATAGTTAAAAAAAAATTTGTAACAAATATTTAGTTACTTTTTAATATAATTAAGTTATTTTTTTTATAATTATAGCTTTAATTAAAGTTTTACACCAAATACCAGATGAATTGGGGATTTTCCTCTCTATATTTAGAAACTATGCATGTAACTCTATAATCTGAACCCTTCTCCAGGTGAACTGACCTGACCCATCGATCAGGTGACCCGGCAGGGGGGCGGGGCCCCTAATCGAGCAGATGGTACGAGCCCCGGGGATTAATTTCGGTGGCTGGTGGCCCAATTATGGAACTGCTTTTTATTATTTATTTCGTTTTCATTTTTGTATCTCATTCGGCTGATTTGCATTTGGTTTTTGGGTTTCTTGTTGTTGGACCTCTTCTGATCCATTTTGGGGATGACGAAAGCCGGCAGAGAGCTTCGGAGTTGCATCTCGTAACGGAGCCCACAGAGGCGGAGCTATAAAAGCCCAGATCGGCTGGGAATGGAGCATCAGTTGGCATCCAGCTTCCTCTTCGGCTACGCGGAGTTCCCATCAGGTTTTCGACCCCCCAAGCAAGAAACTTCCAGCAATGAAGGTTCGTCTTTGTTTAAATCCTAAGAAATTAAAGAGGATATTTAATTAATTTTTGAATTTTTTCCATCAGATCTTTGTGTGTCTTTTGGCTACTCTGGTGGCCACTTCGTCCGCCGGCTTCCTCGGCGGCTCTTCCGGCGGTGGCGGCGGCGGAGGCGGTGGCTACAGTTACGGAATCGGTTCCGGAGGCGGTGGCGGCGGCTACTCTGGCGGTCACCAGGAGGTGAAGACCATCAAGGTGATCCAGGAGGGTGGCGGCTATTCCGGCGGAGGCGGTGGCTATGCCCTGGGAGGCGGCTACTCTGGAGGACATGGCGGCGGCTACTCTGGCGGTCACCAGGAGGTCAAGACTGTCAAGGTCATCCACCAGGAGGGTGGCGGCTACTCCGGCGGACATGGCGGCGGCTACTCCGGTGGACACGGACATGGACACGGCGGTCATCAGGAGATCAAGACTGTCAAGGTCATCCATGAGGAAGGACACGCTCTGGGAGGCGGCGGCTACACTGGCGGCTACTCTGGAGGTCATGGAGGTCACCAGGAGGTCAAGACCATCAAGGTTATCCACGAGGAGGGCGGACACGCCCACGGCGGTGGTCATGTCCATGGCGGTGGCTACTCCGGAGGTCATCAGGAGGTCAAGACTGTGAAGGTCATCCACCAGGAAGGCGGCGGCTACTCCGGCGGACATGGCGGTTTCTCCGGCGGCTACTCTGGTGGCTACTCCGGTGGTCATGGAGGTCACCAGGAGGTCAAGACTGTCAAGGTCATCCACGAAGAAGGACACGCTCTGGGCGGAGGCGGCGGCTACACTGGCGGCTACTCCGGCGGCCATGGCGGTCATCAGGAGGTCAAGACCATCAAGGTCATCCACGAGGAGGGCGGCCACAGCCACGGAGGACACGATCACGGACACGGAGGTCATGGCGTCGGCGGCTTCGAGGAGGTCAAGACCATCAAGGTCATCCACGAGGAGGGCGGCCACGCCCATGGCGGTCACTCCCATGGAGGCGCCATTTCCATCAGCAACGAGTACCTCCCGCCCAGCAACGAGTACCTGCCCCCAGTGTCCGCACCCGCTCCCGGCTACCTGCCGCCCTCGTCCAGCTGGAAGTAGGCGCTCGTCTCCGGAAAGTATCTCACGGATACACATCCCCACTGTGATTCGAACCGATTCCGTTTCGATGAGAGCTACTGATCCCCCAGTTTTTTTTTTAAACCTTGTTGTTAAGTAGTTTTAGGCAATCTATCCTTTTTTTTCTTCCCATCTTTTTTTTCCTGTTGAATCCATTTTACCTCACTTGTTACAAAAAAAATGAAAAAAATATATGCCATCTGTAAATTATAAATATCACGGAAGTGTTTGATTTTTGGGCGGGAAAGAGAGCTTTGTTTATTGATGGTTGTTTTTAGGGAAGTATATTGATACCTGGTACTATAACCTGATAAATATGGCTATTTTTTGGGAAGTATATCATACCTGGTACTATAACGTGCTACATATGGTTATTTTTTGGAAAGTATATGATACCTGGTACTACCATATAACCTCTATTTCTATTGGCTTAATATCATCTTTATGGAGGTTTGTTTCTTTATAGTTAAGGTCTTATTTTTTGCCGTTTTGTAATAGAGTTTTAAAATGCCTCCTCTTATAATAAAATGTTTTCTAATAAATTCCCTTTTAATAGAACCTACGCCCTGGAAGTAAGCCCTATAGTTCCTTATAGTTTCCTTCTCTAATAATAGAGGCTCTATAGTTTAAAATAGTAATATTTTATAGTAAATAGTTTCAATAACTTTTTTTATGATTTCATAAATTAGTTTAGCCTGATTCTTGAGGAAAATGGTTTAGAATAATACAACTTTGGGTATATTTTTGTTATAGAGCACCCCAAGTATACCCCAAGTATATAAGTATAGTATAGTGTAGTATATACCCTAATATACCCTAGTATATACCCTATGTAGTATAGTATATACCCCCAAGTATATACCCTAATATAGGAATTAGGTATTAGTATACCTAACATATGAGCCATATATAAACCTTATATAAACCTAACATATGAACGAGGTTTCGTTATGATTTCGATTTAAAATATATATTTAAAAACTCATAAAATGTACAATAAACAAATATTATTTGTAATGCGTTTAAAAAATAATTTAATTTTATGGTGAAATGATTATTAAATATTTCTATTAACTTTGGTATGTTAAAAGTAATTTAATGTGAGAATATGGATTAATATAAAGTTCGAACATAACATTAAGTACTTGAGAAAATTCGAAGAAATTCAAACAATATTCGAAAACGTAAATCTACATTACAAAAAAAGAGTTTTTTATAAGAAAACATAATATTATTGGGTGTGTCAAATCTACATTCCAAATCGGAAAAAATCTATCGAATTTTTAGGAATTGTCTTCACCAAAATGGTTCGATTTCCCAGTATCTATAATATTATAGATTCTTCAATATGCTATTGTTCGTCTAAAATATTATTTTGAACATATAAAAGTGTAAAATTGTGTACTGTTTCAAAAGAAAAAAGGAAAAGTTTAATTCAAATATTGAAAACATAGTGAAATATAGTTAAGCAACGTTCAAGACAACTATATAATCCATGAATATTAAAAACTACTTAAAAAATCAATATAAAATGTTATGAATGATATATGGTTTAAATATCTATATTTCTAGTCTATTTCTATGAAGTGTCTAAGTTTGAAATATGGAATTAAGAGCAAAATTGTGTGTTTAATCAATTTTTATGTTAATAGTTTCCCAGATGATTAGTCGTATGAGTTTAAAAACGTGTATTTTCTTTCACGAAAGACTATTTTTTAGAAGTGTAGCTAAAAAATGGAAAAAGTCAAGTATTTGAATATCAATAAATCTTAGAAACATCCGACAAACCATTCCCATTATTTCGGGCATCTAAACAAATAGTTTTTAAATCGAAACTTGATTCACAGATCATAAAAATAAAAGAATTAGCATTTTGGCTTTCAATAGATTTACTTTCGGATTGTTTTTGTTTTTCTTTTGGTAAGTTTCTGACTTTTTTTGTATTTTTATTTTCATTTTTATTTTCACTTTCAACTCAATCGATAAACCAAATGGGAAATTAACATAATCGTCTCGTCTTCTTAATTGTCAGTAGCTCGATGACCTCTTCGGAGTTGAGCTCGTGTATCTCACAGATACATTCCACAATCTTATGGATTAATTTAGATTTTAAATTGAGAATTATTTTAAACGATAATTATTTAAGTAAATAATCAGCTCCTGTCTGATTGTTTATTACTTGTGCGGCCAAATGTCCTGGCGCCTTCGTTTCGCAGGACTCGGCTCCAGGCGATTGCTTTGACTCAGATACTGATGCAGTGGCAGTGGGCGTGGCGAGGACGAGGTCACCGCCAAAGGATACTCGCTGGTGGGTCGCCACTTCGAAGGCAGCCAAGGTGAATCGTAGTCCTGATGGTATTTGCTGCGATACGGGGTCTTATCCTCCGGTGGAAGGATCTTTGGCGGCTCCTGATGGACCTTCAGATTGAGCAGCAACTCTCCATCATCGTCTATTAGATTGTAGAGCTGAACACCCTTGGACTCACGCAGGGGATGGGCTCTCTCCAGGCGCACCTGTTGCCGGATTGGTTTGGGCCGGAATGTCGGCTTCGGCCTTGGGGCCATAAAACGCGAAGAACGATCCGGCGACTGAAATTGCCTGAGGATTCCCAAAGGCAACAGCAGATCCGATTCAAAGGGCATAAAGCCACTGGCTCGCACTTTAATAATATTCCTCAACAGGGGCTGGTGGCTCTGATAGCTTCTGACCAGGCCGAAAAGGCCTAAAAGGCTCAGAGTGTTTATGGCTAGCATTGCGGTGGCGGCTTGTTTCCTGCTTAGCTCATTTTAGGATCACATTAAAAAAATATATACAACCGAATGATGTTATTATTTCGCTGACGAAAGACCCACAATGCCGACCCGCGTTGCACCAACTGAGTAAACTGAATAAACTCGAGTCCGTTCGAGTCGAGTTGAACTCGACTCACTGCCGAGCTCGTCTCGTGTGCACTGTGCGCTCGTAAAAGCGAATTAATTAGAGAAAATACCGTACGGTACACGACTGCACAGTGGGACGAAACTATAAAGAAAATGCATATTTAACTAAAATGAAATATTTATACCCAGTACAAGGGACTATAAAGTATAAATATTTATATTAGTTATACGATTTTATGTATTAGTTATTAGCTTGGAATGTTTATAGATCATCTTGATGAATAGTTTAATTTATAGATAATATATCTTGAATATATTTAATTTTATTTAATGTCATTTTTTAATATATAATATTATTATAAAGAATTCTTAAAAAATCCTAGGACTTAAAAGGACTTAGGTTTTGTTAAAGACTGACATTCAAAATACCTTTCAGTTTCAATTTAAGAGACCTTTTAAAGACAAAATTATTTTTTTTAAATAAATAGTTTGATAATTAAACAATATTATAATGGTTTAAGCTTGAAATAAAAAGTAAGTTCAAAGTTCAAAGACTAAATATATAGATTTATTAAATTCTTATAGATATAGAGTTAGAGTTAGAGTATGTATGTATCTCTAACTTAAGATATTAAGTTAGATATCGACTCCATAAGTTCTACTTTAAAAAAATATTTAACTAGAACTATATTTATTGTATCAATATTTAGTATATTTATTATAATACCTATAAAATTCTTAAAAATTCTCATATAGTTTCAAACCACTGTCCATAGCGATGTCCGAACACTTTGAATTGAAAATAAAAACATAACTGGCCGAGGCCTCTCGACGTTTATTGTTTATTGTTTGGCGACTTACTCTTTTTTCCTCTATTAGTTACTCTATTATTTCCACTATTTTTGTTGTGGCCACTGGGACAGTACAAATTTATTAAAAAAGCATACTGTGTGTGTGTGATTTATGCCAGAGATTTAACAAGAATAATTCTTTAGATTCTACTACGTGTTCCTCTTTTTTTTGTTTGTGGAATGGACATTAAACTGGTTCACACAAGCCGTCGGTTTGGGCCATTATGCCGGCCATTAAAACCTCAACCCCAAACCGTCCACTCTCGCTGCCATTGCCGGCTCTGACCCAAACACAACATACTATAGTACTACCTAGGTATGGTATATATTTCCATATCTGGTCCAGGCACAAGTGCCTATATAATGGGTCGTATCTCCGGCCCATTAGCATTAAAACAAAAGACACCCGCATTGAAAAAACAAAACAAAACTATAAAACAAACTATACATGTTTTGTGAAATTGAGATTTTATGGAAAATGTTAGATTTTTTCAGAATTTTCACTCGAATTATGTAGTAGTTGACAATTCAAAAGTTCAACGCTTCACAGATCACTCTCACTGCTCTACATTTGCATATGAGGGACAGTGCGGTTCATAACTAGCTACAGGTTTTGGGGAAAAGCTTGAAAAAAAGGGGATTTTTAAAAATGTGTGTTGGAGTTAAAAAATTTGTATGGGGGATGCTTATTTACTTACATATATAGTTTTATAAATTATATATCTAATATACTAAAATATGCTATACTCTCCAAAATATTTATAGGTTCTATTAAGTAAAAACCAGGAGTTTTAAAGACATCTATAAAATAAAATTATATTTCTTAACAAAAATCGTTAGGCTAAAAATCCACTAAAGATTCTTAGATTCCTATAGACCCTCAGACCTATCTTTTCAGATCCCCCCGCCCGGAATTTCCATTATGAAACGCACTATACTCATCCATAATCATGAGAAAACACACAACTAACGGTAAATACCATTCCAAGTTGATTGAGACACATTGTTCAATCACAAGCCTCAATCACCAGTCAACCTGTTTTGTTTTTAATTTTTTTTGTAATTATTTATTTATCGTAGACGTAGACTTGGCTTTATTACTAAAATTAAGAACAAAAATATTGCAAAAAAAATGGTTTATATAATAATGTATATATATATAGATTATGATGAGGAGGGATATCTGTACAATTAAAGTGTAGAGAGACTTAGATATACAAGTACTGCTAGCTGACTAGAAAATTATATAAGATTTTAAAACTTATCTATATAAATTAATCGATTTCTCTGATTCTTTATAGTTCCTTCCTTCGAATCCAACACATAATTTTTTTGTGGGTTTTTTTTGAAAATATTTACATATACAAATACTGTTGCTCTAAATATTATTTATCATTTAGGATATATTTTTAAGGTTAAGCTCTAGTCCAAGGTGATGTGCGGATTGGTGTACGTAAAGCCATGGAACTGTTTCTGATCCATAGAGGCCAGTATTTCCTTATCGATGGGGGTCAAGCGGACCCGTTCTCTGGTGAAAACCCGATCGAAATATTGGGTATCGAGTGGATGTTTCTAGTGTGGTATTATATAGATAAAATAATATAGTAAATACGATTTATTTTTGGGGTCTAATACTTACCACTTGGGGCTTGAAGGGTGGTTCTATTTGTCGCTTTTCCAACAGACCCCAGTCGATGGGCCGGAAGAATATATGATCAGCTATGTCTCCAGCTGGACTATATTGAGACCCAATACGCTTTGTATAATCCTTTTCCAGAAGCTGTTAAATATAATATAATATTTATTAGAATCTTTATAAAAACTTAACTATGTTCCCCTGATCTTACCCCTTTGAGAATTCCTGTTGCCTCGGCGGATATATAAACGGGGAACCATGGAATCTCATTGCAAATGGACCAGAAGAGCTCGTCCTCATCGCAGCCACTAAATGGCGACTGACCGATCAGCATTTCATAGAGCAGCACACCGAATGACCACCAATCCACATTTTGATTGTACTTTTCACCCTGAATATTATTAAAAATAAAATATATTCAATATAATGTATATATTTCAATGATTTATGGGGGGGGGGGTATAACTAACCTTAATGATTTCGGGCGCCATATAATCGGGTGTGCCGCAAAAACTATCGGCTGTTTTGTCCAAATAGATTTGCAATTTGCACATTCCAAAGTCGGCAATACGAACATGTCCCTCGTAATCCAGCAGGACGTTATCCAGTTTGAGATCCCTAGAAAAAAATATATAAAAATCATATTAAAAGGGGAAGCTTTAAATAGTCTTTTAAGAAGTTTCAAAACTTTTCCCTCAAAAACACAATAGCTATAGTTAGTCCTATCTTTTCTTTATATGATAGCTTTGGTATATAGTCAACAGATCCTGGTGATTCCAACATATATAATGTATTTGGGTATAATAAGGGTTTGTCTAAAATTTCAAGTCGATAGCTTTAAAACTGAGAGACTATTTTAGCTATAAGGCAGCTATAGCTTTCTATAAAAACCTACTTTACATTAAAATAATTCTAAAAAATATACTACCAATTTTAGTTATAACTCACCTATAGATAATGCCCTTTTTGTGCAGGAACTTGAGACCCGAGATTATTTCGGCGCCATAGAATCTGGCCCGTTCCTCGGAGAAGCGTCCGCTCTCCTGGATGTGGAACATGAGATCACCGCCATTTAGATACTCCATTACGAAGAACAGGTGGCTCTACAGGAGAAACAAATAACAAAAACAGCAAAAAAACAATTAAAAATGTATTTAAAACAATTAAGAATCGTCCCCCAAAGTCATAAATAATTAAAATACCTTCTAATCGGTGTCAATGCAAATGGCAAGATGCAGATTCATTTACGGGTAAAAGATACAGATACAAATGAATCTTTCAAGATGCATCTAAGATACAAATGCTAAGAACACGAAACAGACGGACAGGCACCCTGATCTACATGATGTCCGAATATCCGAACTCTCTGACTGTCCCTCCTGTCCCTCTGTCTGTCTGTCTGTCTGTCCGAATGTCGTGTGCCCCAATCGATGGCCAGCCGCAGTCCCAATTAAATCAAATATATATTTAATTATAGAGCGTTTTACCTTTCCTCTGGCTATTTATAAGCCCAATCGATTGTTCTATCTAACATTTGGATATATCTATATTTGTCCCACAGACACACCTTTTGTTTGTGGGGATTACCTCTAAACGATATGGTAATTGAAAAAAAATTAAGTGCCAATGGGATATACATACGATTTTGTGTTTTTGAATGGAAATAGTCATAGGATTACTTTAGAAACTAATTCGAAAATTTGGATAAATTCTTAAAGGTATGTTTTTATAATTTTTTATGTACTTTGTAGAGTTTTGATCTTAAATCACCTTTAAAACAAAAGCACCTTAAGCTATATAGTCCAATTTCTTTATGTTTTTTTTATGTAAACCCCTTTAGAAAAATTTTAAAACCCACCTCCGTTTGGAAAGTGCAAAACAAATGACACAAATAGGGATGTTTGGTGCCCAAGGCCAGGACCTTTCTCTCAATAAGAGTCGAGTCCACATCGTCATCCTCCAGAACGACATCCTTTTTCAGACA
Organism: Drosophila bipectinata; assembly: GCF_030179905.1. Lineage (NCBI taxonomy): Eukaryota > Metazoa > Arthropoda > Insecta > Diptera > Drosophilidae > Drosophila > Drosophila bipectinata. The sequence continues at coordinate 10,401,781 of NC_091734.1, forward strand.
CTTTATGGCATAATAGTACGTTGTATCCCTCAGTTCGGCCAGCAGGACCTTTTTTTTCAAAAAATTAAATATTCATATTAAATATATTAAAATAATAAATAAAATTAATAATATACTCACTTTGCCGAAACTTCCCTTGCCAAGGACGGCCAAAAAGTGGAAATCATCTACCGAATAATTCTTAAATCTAGGTATTACTGTGGCTGGCGCAGTGAAACGTCCGGATTTTTGGAATTGTGAATATGTATATGATGTTTCTGTGCAAGCGAGATAGCAAGATCAAAAGAGCAAGATAGAGAATATAGAGGATAGAATATCAAAGTTAGTTAAGATATTTTTAAAAAATATATATATTAAAATTGGATAGAGATAATGGTTTATGAGTTTCTCTTTCAGGAGATCACTTGAGTGGCTTAGAGGTATAATGTCTATTATAGAGTTTATATGGAGGGATCTAGAATACTATATCATTTCTATTCGGGCATACCATCGTGTTCTTCGCTGGGTTCGATCTTATAGGCTGGATTCAAGCTGGGCGGTGTACTGGGGGAGTCGCGAGCTTCTCGAGCGCCTAATATTTTTTTTAGGAATATTATTTATTTTATTGCTTAATATATCTTGTTTTTAGTTTTAATTTTTTCAAGGCTTGATTTTGCTCAAAAAATTGTTTTTAGGAATTATTTCTTTCTTAATCCTCCTTAACTATTTCCTTTTAAAATAAATCATATTGTTTTGAAACTAATTTAGGTTTCCTGTTTGCAATAAATTCATTAAATGCATTTCCCCCACTAATTGCCAATTATCACCTTCTAAATTTCTGTTTTTGAGCAAAATCAAGCCACAAATTTTGAAAAGCACAAATTATAAAGATTTTATTATTTTTTTTTTGGTCGGCCTTCAACCAGCTTGTTCTGATTTGGCGCCTTTTTGTTTGATTTTTTTTTTGTGACTTTTCTGCAGTGAGTTGGGGCGAATATTACCTCGCTTCACGTAGTTGAGTGCCTCGACGATGAGTTTCTGATTGACGCCGCATAAATTGGCCGTGAGCCGTTCGCATTTCTTGTGGCAATTCACGTCACATTCTGATTGTTTTGGGTTTTCAATGCGGAATACGGTCGGTATATATCGTTATATATGGCCCACGCATCGCATTTTATGTCATTTGAGGGGAATTAATTGCAAACAAATTTTTATTAAATTTTTTGGCTTAAGGTGGGTATAATTCAATATTCTGTTGCGATTTTATGGGTTGGTTTTGTTTCTGAAGCTTGCAAGACTTTCCTTTTCATTTCAAACTTTCCTTTAAAGACTACGATTTCTTACTAATTATTAAGTTCAAATAAAATCCTAAAAATTTTACAAGATCCTTTTAAAATAAACCTTTAATTCCCCCACATCCTAACATATAAGAATCAATAGTGGTTGGAAAATAGGTGCTTTCCTAAGCAAGTTTAAAATATATCTTTAAAAATAAAATCTTAGAACTTGTTTTCCAGTTAAGATAGAAAATAATTGTTTAGAGTTAGGACTCATTTCCGATATGTTTCTAGGAAACCCGTGCCCATATATTTCAAAGTGGAAGTACTCTGAACCCGAAACCTTCAAAAGCCCAAAAACACTTATTTCCGATTAAAATAAATAAACACAATTGATGTGTCTCAGTGTAGTGAGAACCATGAATTTCCGTTGATTATTTTCACCAAGGGGCACATAAACAAAAATCGAAAGAGCCATTGTTTGGGGCACACTTTGATTGCAATTTCAATAAATTTCTCGATCTCGCCTGCCCGGATATCACGTATACGCAGTGTGCTCGCACAGGCAAGGTATTATATAAAACTTTTGCAAAATCGAATCGAATTTACTATCTGGCTCATAACTGCGTTGTATATAGACTTGAATTTAGCCAGATTAGCTGCAGCTAATATACATATCTATATAAAAATATATATACAATATATTATATAGAGGATATATATTATTTAGTATATATGGTATGAAAAGCTTTCTTCTCTCACGACGATGACCTAAACAATTTGTTTTCATTTGTTGTTTTGGCTAAAAGTAAAATGCCAACTTGTCGATTGTCTAGCCAGCCACCCTGCCTCCCCCTCACCTGATATTCTTCCTCTCTTCACTGCCACTCTTTATATATATTATATCGTTTCTTTTTCTCACGCTTTCTTTGCTTTTCCTGCGGCTTCTGGTGGCGATTCTCTAGCAAATTCTCGCAAAAAGCATCAAGGAAACGCCGCCACGGAACAGTAATCAACGATAAACGATAAAATTCTCGGCGAAAAAATTACATAAAACAACGAAAGATATAGGAAGTTGATTTCCCATAATCCACTCAAAAAAATAAATAAAGAGAATATAAGAAGAATATTTCACAGGAAAGGGAAGTAACTTAGAAAAGGTCTTCATGAGATCACGGGTTTTTTAAGAATATTTTCCATATCTTCGGTTTTAAAAAATATTTTCCAAAATATGTTTCTTAAATTCATAAAGAACACTTACAAAAAAAATCTCCAGAAAACTGTATACAATATTTTCTTTAAAATCCAATTGCTCACAATTCACCAAAAAAAAAAATAATACAATTTCTGAAAACTCATTCACAAATCATATTTTTGCACACAATTATATTCCTCCAGTCGCACAGGTCACTGAACCATTATTTTTCTATATATTTTATATATATATTCTGCATCCGCAAAACGATTTCGATGAGAAGGACGGTGCTTTTCTAGCACTTCCTAGTTAACAGCTTGAATCGGGATCTATTACTAGGCCAAAAACTATCAGCCACTATATTTTTATACCATATTCTTGGGGGCATTGTTTTCCCCGGATCATGTACTCTATATATATAAGTATATATTAGCTATTGAACATTATTATGACTTTGTTTATTTTTGCGTTTTGTTGTTGGCGTTTCTACGGAATTGTTTGGATGCCTTTGGTCATCTCCATATAGTATATATCCCTCATATATCCCCCATATCTATATGTCCCGTCTAGAAAACGAAAGCATTCCGAAATGCCCCATGATTTCAGACAGTAAGAAAGCTCATTCTTATTATTATACGTATTTTTTTTTTGTTTTTGTATATATTTACTGGGACACGTGCCGCACTCAAGTGATCAACTGGGAATCGGGGTGTACGGGGGCTATGTTTTTGGTAAGATACACAGAGAAAAATTCTGGGGGGTTTTGGCTTTTTAAATTGTGTGTTTAATGGGAGTTTAAAAAATATCCTTTTTTTGGGAATAGTATGTTTGGAAAACGTATTGTTTACTTTATTTTTATTTAAAAAAATACTGGAAAAGTTATTAATATTTTTAGGAATATTATAGTATTTTTTTTAGCAAAAGTTCTATACCATTTTGTAGGATTTTCATATTAGTTTTTATTTTGTTTTTAATATTACTATTTAACTCATACTTTGTGAAACTTTTTTAGAAACTAATTCAAATCCAAAACTTTATACCTTTTTGGGAAAATAAGTATAATATTTTCAAAAACCTAAAAAATCATATTTTTTTTCTATTAAATAATTTATTTTCCAACTTAGTCTTCTAAAACCCATTATTTTTGCCCATTTCTATTATTCCTTCTAACCCCTAATTTTTCTCTGTGTACTTGGATTAAAGAGAATGACAAATAAAGACAAAGAGAGAGAAAGAGAGAGAGTGACTATGCCCCGCGGGCCTTACCTAACATCTTCTTGGGACTGGAGGGCGCAGTGCCGCCCTCGAATCCGGAATCGTTGCTGCAGGTGCTCATCCGGATGATGGAGGGCGAGGTGCCGGCCGGAGTCCCAACCACGCCCAGTGTCGCACCCACAGCCGCCCCCGCCCCCGAAGAGGTTGAAGATTCGGTCACCCCCGATGAGGAGCCGCCTCCCTTGGTGGCGCCACCGCCGCCACGCAGACCACCCGCCCCCGCAGATCCCGCCGAGCTCTGGCTACTGCCCGAGGAGCTGCACTCCTCGCCGCTCTCCTCATCGCTTGTCGCCTCCTCCTCCAAGGACTCGCTGCCCGCCTCGCTCTCGCTCTCGTCATCGGTATTCTCATCCGAGTAGACGATCTTCTCCCGCTTCCACAGGGGTCGTGGTGTGGCCACCAGGGGATAGCGTGGCGCCTCCTCCTTCACGTAGCACTTGTTGGTGGTATCGATTTTGATTTTCTTGTGAGGATCGAAGCGTGGCGGATCGGCGGCAGCGGCGGCCGCTTTCTTTTGCTTTCGCTTCTCCTTGCGCTGTTTCTTCTTCATGCTTTCACTGAGAACCCGACGGGGGGCACCGCTCGCACTGGAATATTCCGCCGAACTGTCGCCGTCGGTATCGGAATCGGTTTCAGAATCGGAATTATCCGCCGACGATGGTATATAGTCCTCTAATTCAGCGTCAACGTCTCGCAGACACTGTGCCAAATTCGATACTGTTGCAAACTTTGATAAATTATTGCCGCAGCTGTTGTTGTCTACATTCACATCGGCAACATCAGCTACACCAGCAACACCACTATCACCAATAGCTGTAGCAACATCTGATGTTGCTACCTCAACAGCAACATGCAATGATTGCTGCTGTTGCTGCTGCTGCTTCTCTTTCGTAGGCGTTGTTGCAGATTGCTTTAATTGCGATGACGCATGTTGCTGTTGCAATGTTGGTGATATTTTGGCCGCCTTTGTGGGGGCCAAAGTTATAAATTGATCGGCATTGATTGGGGTCACATTGCTCTCAGTTGTTGTTGCATCTACTGTTGCTCCTGTATTAGATGTTGCTGCTGCTGGTGTTGTTGCCTTCTTTTTGGCAGCATTTATTTTGCCGGCTTTCGGTGATTGCACCTTTGACTTGGCGGTTTCCGTCAATTTCGTTTTGGTTTCCGTCTGGGATTGCTGTTCCTTTTGCTGTTGTTGCTGCTGCTGGGCTGGCAGTTGCTGTTGCTGTTGTTGCTGTTGCTGCTGCTGTTCCTTGTGCGTTGTTTTATTTATTTTCGTTTCGATTGCCTGTTGTTGTTCAGGTGACTTGGCCATTTGCCCGCTATTTATTTTTGGCCCTGTTGTTTCGTTCAGTTTTGATTTGCTTGTTGGTGTTGCTACTGTGGCTGCTGCTGCTGTTGCTGGTGTTGCTGCTGTAGATGTTGCAGTGCTGCCAGATTGTTTAACTGTCACAGCTGTGGTTGTTGTTGTTTTAGTTGTTATCTTTGCAGCTGCTATTGTTGTCTTTGGTGTCAATGGAATTTCTTCTGTTTTTGTTGCCTGTATTTTGATTTGCGTTGGTGTTGCTGGTGTGCTTGTTGATGTTGCTGGTTTTGTTTGGCTTTCGGTTGTTGTTGTTGCTTTGACTTTTGGAGATTGCTTCTCTGACTTTGCAGTCGTCACTTCGACATGATCTTTTGTTGTTGTCTTTACGTCCAGAGTTGTTGGTGTAAGTGTTGGTGTAACTGATTTGGCCTGAACTGCTGTTGGAATTGCCGCCTTCGACTTCTCAGCTTCCTTAGTCTCGATTTTGATTAGATTATCCTTGGATATGGCTATTTTTGGCTTAGCTTCCTCCTTTGTTTTTGTTGGTGAGTCTTTTTTGGTGGCTGCTTGTGTTGTCTTCAGTTTGGCAACATCGGTTGCAGTTGTTTTGGTCTTGGCATCCCCCAATGGTGTAGTCGGCGTTTGGGGAGAGTCTACTGAAGTTGCTGGTGTAATTATGGGCTTGGTGGTGACACTTGTTGGTGAATTCACCGGCTTAGTTGGTGTTGTTGTGGCTTTGTTTTCGATATTGCTTGTTGTAATGGTTGTACCTGGCTTTGTTGTTGAGATTTCTGGAGTTTGTGGTGTCACTGGAGTCTTGGAAGTTGTTACTGTTGGTGTGCTATTCAGCTCTATGGTTATTTCCGACTTGAGCTTTGGTACTGTTGGTGTCTTTGTGTCTGGAACCTTAGTTTTGGCTTCTTCTACGATTGTCTTTGTTTCTTTTGGCGTAGTGGGTGACTGGGGTTGCTGTTCTTCTTCCAGAAGACGATCTTGCCTTTCGGTCAAGGCCTTTTTGCGATTAGTCATGTAGAGGGTTTCCCTCGATCCGATCTGAGACCAAAAGTCCTCACCGCTCTCTGACTTTTGAATGGCTTTCCTGATGGGTTTGGGTGTGGCCACACCCTCCACTTTGGGTTCTTTCTTCTCCGGCTCTTGCTTCTTTATGGCCGCCTCGTCAAAAGTGAAAATCTGCGCCACACTCACATGTTGCTGTGGTGGCGGCTCCTTCTTCTCTACCGGCTTTGGAAGAACCTTCTTCAAAGGCGATGTCTTGTTGGTTTTGGGAGCCGCCTTCATGAATCCCTCGGGTAGGGCTGGCTCTGGCTTTTTCTTCGGCAACTTGAAGACCTTGTGGATCTGATGGTGCTCTTCCACAGTCTCCACATTCACCGTAAATTTGGGCTTCGGACTGGGACTGGGCGTGGAACTGGAGCCCGAGGTGGAGACTAGTCCTTGACTGGCGCCAGCGAGCTCTTCATTCAGCTCCAGGACACTGGGCATGTGCTCGACTTTGGCAGAGGGGGCTGGGGCATTCTCCACCTCCACAATGGCGGTGATTTTGTGGCGCAACTTCTTGGACTTTTTGGAGCGGCGTTTCGACCTCTCAGTGCCGCTTTCATCGGCTGTGGTGGTGCTATCGTGGCTGGATCTCCGCTCCAGGTGGATCATCTGGAAGCTACCGGAGCTGGACTTTTGCAGCTTGTTGAGGATCTCCTGCTCCTGTTCCTGAATTATGGAGGCTCTACGTCTCAGCTCTCCGGCATTTAGATCATCGTCGATCTTGTCGGAGGATATATCCTCGCAGATATCATGAAATGTGGGGCACTGGACCAAACTCAATCTTCGGATCTTCTGCTGCATCTCCTCAAGGTCCTCCTGATCATCCAGGGACTCGGAATCTTTCTCCTGATCGTTCTTCTGGTTTTTCTCCTCTTTTGGGGCCTCACTTTTCTGGGCACTTTGTGGCTGAATTAGTTCCTGGACCTGGGCCTGATTGGCAACTGGTGCCTCCTCAGTGCCATCCCGGATGTAGAATCGTTCGCGCAGCAATTCTCCGGGGGATTTCTTATTGCTGGTCACTGGAAAAGCCGCCAATTCTTCGGCCAATTTTTGGCGCCAACTCAGACTGGGTTCGGTGGCTGGTGGCAGATCCCGGAACTGGTGTTCTGGCGGTTGAATGGGTTCGGTCTTGCTGGTAGTGGTATCCTTGAACCGATCCTTGCTACGACGTCGTATAGTGGAGAGTCGAACCACGGCGCGATTTCTTCGGATGGTGGAACGGCGCTTGGGTCCCGATTCGGGAACTTCAAGGAAGTTCTCCTTTGGTGGCTCTTCCGTTTTGACTTCTTCTTTTGTCTCTGTTTTAGTATCCTGTTTCTTGTCTTTATCCTTGTCCTTATCTTTGTCCTTTTCCTTGTCCTTATCCTTATCCTTGTCTTTGTCATCCTTTTCATTGGACTTGGGAGTCACTCCCCGACGATATCGCGAGGAACTCACATCGATATCCGCCGTATTTATGGCGATGGGGCGTGGTGGGATATATCGGGTGGTGGGCGTGGTTGAGGTGTAGCTAGTGGATGTGTACTTCGGGGACTGGATCCTGGTGAGGGGCATCAGGCTGCTATGGCCACTGTGCCTACCACTTTCGGTGATCGTCGTCAGCTTGGGCTGATATCTGGAGCCGAGGCCATGGAGGGAGCTGCTGGAACTGCTAGAGGAGCCACTCGTATAGCTGGGCGAGCGGGGCGAGGAGGGGCTAAGGGGCACCATATAGCTGGCCGGATAGGAGCGATTGTAGCTGGAGGTATAGCTGCTCGAGCCTGGGAGGTTGAGGCCCAGCCCAGAGCTATAGTACGGCGAGTAGAGCTGACTACTGCCGCCACTGTAGTAATAATTCGTGGTATCCGAATACAGAGGCATTTTGTCACAATTTTTTCAAATATTTTAAAACTTAAAAAAAATCACGCAACACTCTTGATTTTCAAGATAATTCTTTGTTTTTATTTCGTTGATTTATGAAGTATTTTAAGTAGTTTTTTAAGATTTTACTTTTTTTAAGATTTCATCTTTTTTTTTGGTTGCTGCAAAGCTGTAATTATGATTTATTTTAAATCTACTTCTAAATGGCACACGTCAAGGGCTTAAATATTTATTTTTTTATAATATTTATTATAAAAGTTTATTTATTAGATTATCATTTTATTTTTTAAGCCAAAGTTTATGAGAGTTGATTAACTTTCTGTTGAGTTTCGAAACTAATTTTTGAAAAACCTAAAAATACCTTTAAAAAGAATCAACTGAATTAGCTTCTAATTTATGGTCTGAATAGGTGTTAATTGTATGAGATAAACAAATAGGAATTGACTTGGAAAAAAAAACACATACTATATAAGAAGAGCCACGCAGTTTCCGGCTAAAAGCCACTCGGTTTCGTGTCAATAACTCAATTTAATTGCAATTGTTGGCCACTAACAAGGCTAATCCCACTTGGCCAACTTGCTTGGGCAATGCGATAAATTTAGATTCGTATGTAGAATCGCAGAATGGGTAAAGATTTCTTCCCATAAATTCGATGGCACTTCAGTTGATTTCTCGCAGGTTAACGCTTGCTTGAAAATACAGTATAAATCTATATATATAATATATTTTTTTTGTATTTTTTTTTTTGGTTAGTGCTTCTACCGCATAAATGTATATATAGGATGTATATTGCTTCGCCCTCTGCTATGGCTGTATTCTGTCATTTAATTATACAATTTTTAGAAATTTCAAAACTGCTGTCATAATGTGCCAGCATTTGGCAATACATGGCCGAGACATCGAACCAGCTTTCTGGCCAGCAGGCGGCATTAATTATATGGCCTAATTGGCCAAAAAGGTTTAATTCCCCTTGATTGACCGCACAGTCGGATCGATTTTAATTCTAAATCGAAGAATTCTATTTATGATTTTGGCAAATTTTTTTTTTAGGGAATTATAGGTAAGACTTTGTTGAATTTTCTGGTTGTAAAAGGAATTATTAAGATGACTACCAAGTATTTTTTCCTGTTTCTTTAAAGGTTTATATTGAATCTAGTTATTTATTAAATTTTAAATGGAGAATTATAGATCAGTTTTCAATAAAAACTAAAGCATTTTTAAAAGACAACTTTTTGGTATTTTGTAGGAGAATTTATCAGATCTGTTTGGTAATTTTTCCTAGAGAATTAATAGATGAAATGTGCTTATAATGCTTATAATTGTCATGTTTTTGTTGGATCAAAACATGGTTATTTTTTCCCTGAATTTTGTTTTTGTTGTAAAAAGTAGACTTTCTACAGAAAAAGTATAAATTTTCATGAATTTTATTTTAAGATTAAACCAATTCTTTATAGCTTTTCCTAGTAATTTCAAATAGAGTCTGAAATCTACACAAAAAATTTTTATTTTTTCTGGAAATTTCTGCAAATTTGATTCGCTCCATGATTTGCTAAAAAGTTTGCCAAAAAAAAAGAGCAAATAATTAAGAATTTAAATCCATTTTTAGTGAAAAAGAAAAGAAAATGGACTTGAAATTGTCATTGATTTGAAGCTGAAGGTCAGAAATGGTTTCTGGAATCGATGGCTTTTCAATAATTAACGCGTCGTTTCTTCTATTTTTTGTTGTTTAATTTTTTTTTGGTTTATACAATATGTTTATTATTGGCTTTTGCGTTTGCCCACATGTGCCATATAGAAAATAGATGGATATATATTCCGATATAATTTTTTTTTTATTTTTTGTATGACGTAAGCGCTCACGAGTCGTTGTCTGCGATTTTCCACGCATCTGACAGATAATTTTTATTCTTTTTGTTTTTGGTTCTTTAAACTTTGTGTTTTAAGATATTATTTTATTAGTATTGCACACTTTTTGATATTTTTAATTGCTTTTTATTTTAATACAATTTTTTATTATTTGTTTAAAAATGAATATTTTACCGTTAGCGCGACAGCAGTGAAAAAAAAAATGAAAATAATAAAAAAAGAAAATGCCAGCAAAGTCGACGTGGCGAACGCATTAACGGAAACTACTGAAATGTGAAAGGCAGCGCTGAAAATTTTTCAATTCCGATTCCTGATCTCGACGATTTCGAAGTCTATATCTGCAAATACATATATACACACACAGAGTGTGTGTATGGGTGAGTATCTGTGTGAGACAGGCTAACTTCGTTGCTGACGAGATACACGTGTGGCGGCCAGTTTTGTACAAGTATCTGTTGCTGTGAGGATGTATCTTCCATTTTTGTTTGTGTTTGTGTTGAGGCAAGCAGCAAGAGGCCCCAGATCATCGTTGTTCTGTCTGCCAATTTCGAAATATGCTAACCCCCCGCACATACACCTGCCCCCACACACACCCACCGCCGACTGCCATAAATTTTCACACCAAGACCCCCAAAAGCACTTTTTCGAATTTCGAAAATCGTCATCATCCGAAAAAAAAATAAATAGGATTTTTGACTCTTTTGAAATATATTTGCATAGCGAAAGTAAAAGCGAAAATGAGTACAATTTTTGAGAAGAGTTTTCTCTCACATTAGAGAGCAAATGTCCCAGAGATCCTAACACCTAACTAAAATTATAATAACTAGAATGAAGTTCAAAAGCCTCAAGCATTTCCTTTAAAAAACTATAGCTTTCGATCCCCAAGACCTCCATTAAAAATCACATTTTCTTTCACAAAATGTGTGACCAATTAATTGTCACTAAAATTTGTATAAACCATAAATTATAATGAATTCTTCTAGAGTAATCAAACATCAAAGTCTTTATGGTTCTGACTTTTCAAATTTCACAAGATACTCTTTACTAAATATATCATTTTATGTGTGGATATAATAATTAAAAAAATAACATATTCCATCCAAAAATAAAAAGTATTTTCATTAGAGTATTTATTTTTTAAAAGTATGAGAATATCCATTTTTTATTAAGTATTTTAGTTTTATTTACTTAAGTTATTTGGCAAAAATAAAGCAATACAAAATTAAGGTCTTGTGGGGGGTTTCTTAGTATTATTGTTTTAGAGAAATACACTTAAGTTTCTTTATTTATTAAAATATCAAATTCTTCTTGAAAAAGAGTACAATTTTCTCTCAAAAATATTAAAATAAGTGATGTTAGATGTAAAAACAAATTATAAGATCAAAGAAAAGTTACAAAAATGGTGAAAAATTCTTCAGAGATATTTATTGATTTAGATTTGAAACTTATAACTTATAAAGGGTTCTAAAAACACCAATATTTCTATAATTTTGACTCTCAATTATAGATTTAATAACATGTTAATATTTCTAAAATAAATTCTTTTTTTTTGGCAGAAAATGGAAAATGTCAAGCCACGAGTCGAAAGGGGCAAGGAGGCAACTGCAAATACTTAGCTGGGCTCGTCAGATCATCAATCTGCTCGTTTGTGGCACCTGCTATCAAGATGTTTGGCTAAAATTGTCCATCGACCCAACACCACCCCCTCCTTCCGTCAAGACACGAGGCAAGGAAATCGAAAACAAATGCCAGAAATGCCTTACGTAGGATGTATTCGTACAATCCGTACTAAATCGTACAAAATCGTACATATAGCGTACATTTTGTACCAAAAAGTCCGCGTAAATGCGATTCCTAGTGGTGACGCTATGTCGGTTCCGCAAAATACATTTATAGATCCCCAAGACAAGAGGGTGGAAGAGATGGGAAAGCGCCAAACAACCAGAAATAGAACTGCAACATGCTCTTCTTTTTCTTATTTTTTTTTTTCTAATTTTCTCTAGTTTTTGGTTTTTTTTTCTGCCACTTTTCTGTGGTAGTTTTTGCTCGCAGTCTTAGTACTTAATCTTTTGCGATTTATAGCCACTAAAACAACAACAACAAAAATATCAAGTGTAGAACTAAAAAAAAAATAAGAACAAAAATTGAAAAACAGGGGAACGATATATACTTTGTGCGATATTTTTGCGCCTGCATTCCTGTCATGTCAGTTGTAAAGGTGCCAAGCTCCGGGCACACTTGTACACTCAGAAAAATTTATTATCCCTCAACTATAGGGACTACAGTGAAAGAAATTGAGAAATTGCTTGTTTTAAAGTTAAGTATGGAATTTTGAAAAATAATATCTATTATTTTAATAATATTAAGACCAAAACGGTTACAAAATTTAGATATTAGGAATGACTGTAGGAGTGTTTTTTAAAAAGGATTCAATTTTACACAAGAAAATAATCATATAGGACTATTTGAGGACTATGCATTATATATAACATTAATACTACATTTCTTAAATTCGAGAAAACATTTAAATTACATTTTTAAGAATCTAATAATATTAATATTTGAGGCGAAAGGTATAATCGATTTTTTTAAATAGAAAAACTTTTGGAATAAAAGTTTGAAAAGAGTTTAGACATATTGTAAACTATTTTTTAAGAATTCAATCATGTTAAAGAGTAATTTATTTTTATAGATTTTAAGAATATTTTAAAAAACAGTTCGAAAATTGTTTCCAAATATGAAAATTTCTTTTGGAAAATATGCAACAGTACTATTACTATTTATTTATTATTGTGAAGTTTTGTACAAAACCAATCTTTTAAAAACCACATAGCTTAAGAACTTGTTTTAAAGTTAAATATGTTTTTTGTTTCTCTGTAAAATGTACGTGTTGTACTTTTTTGTATGTCTTTCTGTTGGCAAAGTCGCAATAAATTGATTCCTAATGCAGTCTGGCTATCTGTCTGGTAGTCCATTTGCCAAATAAAACGATTTCGGTCTGATCGGGCTTTTTGGCATTATTTCCGCTTTGATCGCTCAACCGATCGCCCACAGCAAGTGAAAGTATATTCTTTTCTTTGTTTTCCGCAAAAAAACGTTGCACAATTTCTTGCACATCTGCATAATGCAGTTGCATGTCAAAAAATTATGGCATCATGAAAGAATTTCAATTCTATCTTTTCACAGCTCCCACATTTCAGGTCTTTTTTTTTGCAGAAAATGCGCATTTTTATACACGCAGTATTCTTTCCTTTTTTTAATGAACAAGGAATGGCCCAATTTTTATTTTAAAAATTTATTTTGACACATTTGAAGCAGGAAAAGATTCAGAGACACAATTATGGCATATATGTGGAAAGATTATAGGCGAAAAGTGAAAATTTCACGGGACAAGTAAAATGGGATGCATCCATTAATTACCAGAAATTAAAAATATAATATTTGTGTATTTTAAGATGGCTTTTAAAAAGGGTAATGTGATGTGAAGGAATATCTATTTATTTCACATAAACTAATTAGATAAATGTGTGTTTTTTTTACATGTAAATAAAATAATAGTTTCTTATTTTAATTCCCTTTATTTAACGACGATTTTCTTTAAATTCCCTTTATTCGACCCTCTATTTGAAGTGACCGTTACATTTCCCTGGTTAAGAAAAAGCCCAAAAGCCCTTTGGTTCTTAAAATTGCTAAAGAATCTGAAAGCTTTCAATGAAAAGCTATTTTTGCACCTGTGGCATAGATGGTGCCACCTGGAAAAAGCTCTAAGAAACACTACCCTTACAAAATCGCAACAGAATAGGGATATAAGGATATATAATATTTTAACAGACAAATTTTAAACAACTAAAATAAGAGCATATAAAGGTTTTATAGGGTTGTTTGAAAAGTTATAAGAAATGAAATACTTTTATTATTTTATATTATTTATCTAAGTATTAGAAATTTATTACTTTTAAGACGTTTATAAAATCGGAAGGTAAAAATAACAAAAGGGTTTTAGTTTCTCAAATATATAGATTTTAAAACCGGTTTTAAAACATAATGTATTTATAAGAGTAGTAATTAGAGAATTTCAATTATAAATTTTATGAAAAAACAATATCAATACCGATTTACCGATACCGATATCAATATCAGATTAAATAAATAGGTAGAAAGGAAACATTTAAAAGCTTATTGAGTTTGGTATTTAAACAAAAAATATTGATTACTTCTAAGATCGGCAATTGCCATAGTTTGCCTTAAAGTGCTCTTATTAAAGTTTCAAAGTTAAACAAATAAAATCAAATAAAGAATTTAAAGAATAATAAGCTCACCTTCACACTTTAGACCCTGAATAAAAAATCCTCCCATCAGGGAGCCACAGTGATCGCAAAAAGTCGGTGACATAAAAGTGTGGGGCTTGAAACGATGCGGCATATCGATCTTAAAACGTTCCCGCAGCAACTAAATCATAAAGAATAATATTAAATATACATAATACAATTTTAATTAGAAATATTCAATAGAAAAACTCACAATTGTACTAGCTGAGGTAAAAACAGATCCAGAACACTTGCCCAACAACTTTTCGTGACACTTTTTATGCACCACCGTCTGACAAACTGTATAGGAATTATTTAATTTATTATTTGAGACACATTTTAATTTAAAAACAATACTTTTAAGACTTACTAATGCATTGATAACCTTGTTTACCAAATCCCCAGAGGAACAAGTTGCAAAAAGCACAAAAAGTTGGTTGTCGAAAGAACTTGGCCACAAAACGATGTCCATTGATATCGTGGGTTCTGAAAAGGATGGTATATAATATAATTATTATTATTATATAATTACATTTTGTCAGCTTACTTCTGATGCTTAATGGCGCCTCGTCGATTGGTTATGCTCCGAGGACGAGTTCGCCTGTCCACATAGACACCGCTTCCTGTGACACCAACGCCTCCTTTTTCGGGCAAACCAGTGCTGCTCTCCCGATCTCGATCCCTGTCCCTATCCCGATGGTAGGCCTCCTCTTTGGAGTGCTGCCTGGGCAGCTCAAAGGAATGCTGCTTGCCATAGTGATCTCGTTCCCGATCACGATCTCTGTCCCGATCCCTACGTGCTCCACCGGAGGCACTACTGCCACTTAAACCACTTCCAGCTCCACTGCTGCTGCTTGAGCTCTGTTTGTAGCGCGTCTGGAATAAATGATATTAAAATAATTAATATATATTTGGAAAACAATATGTTTACAAAAATCACTTCATTATGGAATTCAATAAATTCTGGCACCTGTTCTATCAAAAAAATCATTTACAAATACTTTACACAATGTTTACACATTAGTTTAATATTTTTAATTGGATTCCCCGAACGAAATCCAACGCTTTGGTTTTTGTAAATAAAACAGATCTGTTTGTTTTAAATCAAAACAAAAGAAATTTTGGTTTATAATTACAATTCATTCATGCAGATATTATTAAATAATAGTTTTGTTTAATAATTACAGAAGGCATGTGGAAAAAAGAACGTATATAAAGATCTATAGTTGTAGTATTATAAGGAGAAGTTATAAAAGTTGTAAGGGTTTAAGATTTAAAAAAATAGTTTTTCAAAGTCATTTTTAAAAGAAAAAGTAAGGTAACTGGTATCATATAGCTGAGAATCTATGGTTAAACTTGTGATTAAAAATATAAAGTCTTTTTTTCTAAAAATTACTTAAGTAACGGATATGATATACCTATTATATCCTATTATATTAATAATTATGGTATTATTTATGTTTCTAAAACAAAAGTCGTGATGAACAGATCACCAAGGACTTTAAGTACTTGTAAGTACCGAGTATCATATAACAGAGAACTTTTTGTTTCAAAAATAAAATGTAATTATATTTTAAAATCGGAAAGTACCGGGTAACGTGTAGCTAATAATATGAAACTTATACTACAATCATCTTCTGATATCGGGACTCTTAGGAAGCTTACTTCCTCTAGGCTTTGGAAAACCCTAATCCTTTGTAGAACCTCCACTCACCTCGTGACTCCCCTGACCACCCTGATGACGAGAAGAGCCCCCCGAGCTGCGGGGTCGCTGGCTGCTGGAATTGCTGGACTTTTGCTTGCGCACCTGGGCGCGTGTGAACATCATCTTGGGGTCTTGCTCTGCGGTCTCCTGATTCCGTTACGGATTGTGATTCCGATTCCCATCTATATACAAATATATATATATATTTTTTTTGTCTATATATTTCGTATGTGGCGATCTTTTAGGTGTGTTTTCTTGGGGCTTCTGTTTTGTGTTTCACTTTTGGCGCTTTATGGCGGCGAGTACAAGGCGATTTCTTTTATATTTATATTAAATAAACAGTTTGCATTTTCAGTCAGCTGTGTGTTTCTGCTTTTGCCTTATGCTTTCTGCTTTCAGCTTCTGCTTTCTGCTTTTTTCTGGCACTTCTTGGCCAGGTTTAAAGCCGCGTTGATGGATACCTGAAAGACAAGCACAGTGAGAAAAATACATATTTATATACAAAATATTTTGAATTTGAATGTTGTGGCTGGATCGACATTGGCCTTTAGCCGTCTGCCCCTTTTAGTTTTTTTTTCCCCCTCCACCAACACCATTTTCCCCTAAGGGGAAATTGTGTCACGTATTCCGATATGACATTGACATTTTTTTTTTTTTTGGGCCGGAGCGAGTGGGTGGAAAAGTGTTGAGGAACCATTTGTCTGATGCCAGACTGATGATCGCTGAGAATCTATTAATTACACTGAGAGAAATGTCATAACAGAGATGTATTTATAATATGCTTGTGAGAATTTAGAAGTGGAAAATGGTTAAAAACTCGTTTTTAAAGAAAGTATGTATATCTTTCTTTCAACAATTCTTTGATTTATTAAAACTTTCAAAAATTTTCTTTTTAAACATTAAAATGAACTTGTTAATGGAGGTAATGGAACTCTATCTAACTCTACCATATCTCAAATAAATGAATTCATCATCATAAGAATGAATTTAGCAACAAACTAGGCAAAATATACATTGTGTTATTTATAGATTAATAATTTGAATTCAATTTAAATTAATTTCAAATCATTATTATAGAATAAACTCATCAACAAATGAACCGAATGAATGCGTTCATTAGAAATTGAATACGTTCAATATACCCTACCCATTAAGATAAATGGTAATTAGGAAATGAGGTCAAATCAAAAATGATCCTTAGTTCAGGATTACACATATTTACCTCTCTTAAGACTTTATTCTATAAATTATTAAAAAGAAAAATTATAAATGATTAAAATGTATCTATCAGATCTATTATCAGATCTACTATCAGATCGTATCTATTTGTCATCAGACTCAAGTATAGAAAATTATTTTCAATGGCCATAAAGTTGGCTTTTTAATGTTTAAATATGCTGAATAATTTCTTTGGAAAATTTTATTTTCGGGGGAATAACAAATTTTTTTTGATTCATCGTTAAGAACATAATTTCAACATAATTTCAGAATTAGAGTGTATTTGTTTGGAATTCTTCAATGATTACTATTTGAAAATTCGGTTGTTTTCGAGACTGTTTTTGTTTCAATTAAATTCTATTTTGTTTCTTTTTTGTGTGATTTGGAAAGTTGACTGGAGGATCGGTCGAATAATAATGGATTCGGAAATTTATTGAAAATCTAACAGCCCACACAAAACAGGAGAGCAAAAATACACAAGAAAGTTGTTGGAGGGAATCCGCGCAAATTGGCGAAAAACGTTTTGAAAAATATGATTTTTGTTTTTGGCTCTTTGGGCTTTTTTTTTTCATTTTCGGGTTATAACGGAAGGGGGATTTCGGTTTTTGGACGCGCCACCCCAAAAATAAGCTCTTGATTCATTTAGATGATTTTTGTTGTGAATGCCGTACCGCTTTCCATTTCCATGCCCGATTGTTGTTAATATTATTAAAAATAGAAATTAAGTGGCGAATTGTGCGCGATTGCGTGCCAATTGATTGCCGGATATGATAAAAACACAAACAAGATGTGCCAAATCCTTCGATCCGCAAAGGAATGAATCTATATATCTAAGCTATATGTAGGCTAGATTTCTAGATTTCAGGGTTAAGGTTCTCAGCTCTCCGTCCATCAAGGCTGACTGTCGCATTACAAAATCGAAACGGAATTCGAAAGAATTTTAATCCAATTCGGGGGTCCCTGGAAAATATTTATTTGTCTTTTTGTGTTTTGTGTTTTTTTTCAGAATTTATGGTTCTAAACTCATCAACAAAATAGGGTCCTTGAGTAAAATGTGGTTCGTTTTCAGATATAATTTTACAAGACCTACAAGAAAATTTATGAGATTATTCTAGAGGATGTTTTGGAGATAAAAATTTTAGTTTTTTGGCTTCCTTTTACTGAATAAATGTTGTATTTCTTTGAAAGCCTTCTTTGAAAATTATACAGAGATTTTTATAAGTCATTTACAAGAAAACATCTGAAGTTTTGATAGGTTTTTTGTATAATTTTATAGGAGAACTATGTATGTTTCATAAATTATAAAAACTGTTTAATGCTTAAATTGTTTTAATTGTCCTTTTTAGAGTTCCTATTTTTATTTTTGGTTTATATTTTTCTAAATAATGTCTGTTGCTTTCGAATTTGTCGAATCTTTGTATATATATTATTGTTTTGACATTGTTATGATTGCTTTTTAGCCTAGTTAATCCCGAAAATTTGTGTGGTCTTTTTAATTACTTGAAAAATATTTATTTTTTCAAAAAGAAAGGTATTTTGTTTTGCTTTAAATATTTTTTTTAATGTATGTTTTTTGCAAAACTTATGAAGGTAAAGAAAGGAAAGAAAAAAACAAAAGTTCAAGATTTTTACAACATATTCAAGGTAAATTAAGAGAATCGTTAATTGATTTTAAAATGAATTTTACGAACTATGTATTATAATAGTTTCCCATTTCCTCTTGCAGTAGATTTTTAAGTTTCCTTCTCTTAAGTTAATTATTTATTATTTGGCATTAATTTTATTTCAAATAAATATTTGTACACAATTGTAGAGTGTCTGGAAGTGTTTAATTAACTGGAAACACAAATGTCTTAACTCACACGATCGTTTGGCTAAATGAACTGATTTTCCAGCGGCGGTTCATGTTGGATTTTTGTTATTTTGGCGGCCATCGTATGGCGATAATTGAACTTGTATTGATGGGCCATCGGCGATTGAGATGACAAGTAGTTTATAGAGCTCGATTCTGATTGATCGAGTGGGGCATTCCGAGTCTATCACGAGCACGTGTTCGACCGCGAAAATCTTGAAAAAAAAGTGATCCATTTTTGTGAGAGAATGAAAATGAAGGAAAATACGGAGGATTTAAAAATTTGTGTGGAGAAAAGTGGAGGAAACTTTTTGGATTATTCTGATTGAAAATCTGAAATTTTTGGGATTGGATTGGGGGGTTGGGAAGAAGAGAGAGAGAGAGAGAGGGAGAGGAAAGCAGGGAGGGTATGGGGCTACTATAAACACATTCCACATTTGGTACACACAATAATAAATATTTCGTAGTGAAATGCTTTTGTTTTAATGCCCCGAAAAACACATCGCAAATGAACTGTATGATTGTGCGGTTCTCTCTCTTATTCCTTTCCATCTTATTCTCTTATTTTTCATCGCATTTTCCTCCATTTTATTCATTTTTCCGTATATAATCCCCCGTATATAGTTCTATATGGGTGTGACGTCATAATGCCAGGTGTACAAAAGGCCCAGGTGCACCTGTAATGTCTGCCTGGGCCTCTATATATACTTTTTTTGGTCGTCTTTTTTTTTGTGGTTTTTTGGGCAATCCTTTCACTTTCACTTTTCACTTTCCACTGAAAAAAAAAATAGAATGAAGAATGTACTTTTCACGCACTTTCACTTGCCTGCAACACGCATACGCCGTGTTGCACGTTCTGGTGCAAAAATTATTTCCACCAAAAACAACGAAAGCACAACCGAAACATGGCCAGAACGTGCAACAATTTTCGCCTTTTTTTTCTTTTTTGGAAAATAAATAGAATCTCAAAGTAACAATAAATAGATTCGAGTATCTGTCAGATACAGTCCGCTCTGAATTTTCCGCAGCGTTTGCACGGGAACGCTCAGCATTCGTATCTGAAAGTGATATACCCGAATTGTATCTTAGACTCTGGCCTATACAGCTGTATCTGTATCTGAGTATCCGAGTATCTGTGTATCTGCATCTCCGCGAGAGCGATCTCTCATACTCTCTTTTCGTATTGAAACTTTTCTTGTTTTTCCTTCAGTACCGTCGCCTTCGATCCATATAGACAAAATATATGTTTTTATTTTTTTGTGTATATTTTGTATATGCAAGATCATGTGCTCTTTTTACATTGCTCCCTGGCGTTACCCAAAATGTTGGGGTGCCCAGAGAGAAACTGAGAAATTGAGAAAATAGAGAACAAGAAAAGCTTTATTTGTTTGGAATTTTTTGAAAAAAAATTAAAAAAAATAGTTCTTTTTGGAAATCAGTATTTAAAAAAATAAATAATCTTTAAAAACTAGTTGAATTTAAATAGTATAACGTTGTAAACATAAAATACATATTTTATTTTGGGTATAAAATTTGGTTTTTAATTATATGGGAAATATAGGAAATCTCCTATTCTATACCTTTTACCCAATCATGAATAAAGCTTTAGAAGCTTTATTATTTTTTTGGGGGTTTTTGAAGGCACGCGCCTCTTAAAAATCTTCTCGCAAAATCTCAATGTTTATTTATGTATTTTTTCTGTTAATTTTAACTTGAAAAGCAAACAAACTGAGAGCCCGAAAAATATAAAAGCTATTTGTTTGAGAGAATTGTATTGATTGGTACTCGGAATCTTAAAGTTTCCACTTCGGAAAACACACATGACAAATGATTTTGATCGATCTGGTAATTCCCATCACTTGATTCATTGATTTTCTTCAATTTTGTCAATAAATTTGAAGAATTTTTGTTTTTTTTCAAGGTTAAATTAATTTTATTTATGATTGAGTCTTTTTGGTGAGGTTACAAAAATCATAAAACTCTTATTACATAATAGGAAACTATCAATATCCGGTACTTATAGAGTACCTATAAGATATAAGCCTAAAGATATGCACCAGAAAATAATTTTTATAGGAATATTCCTTGAAAACTTTTAAAGAAAAAATTGTGGAAGGCTTAGCTTTTGTCTCATTATTTCTAGAATATCTTTAAAATACATCTCAAGATTGTTTTTAGAGTGTCTATAAAAAAATAAGCCCACAAGTCTGCATCAGAAAATTGTGTTGCAAACAAATATCCTTGAAAACTTTAATAAAAAAAGTACCTGGTCTCTGATAGTCTTAATTTTTAGTCTTTCCTTTAGCTTTTGTCTCATTATTTCAAGAATATCTTTACAAATTTCTCCAAATACAAAGGCAATTATTGAGCAATGAATGCCAAACTCTTAACAACTGTCTGGCTGTGTGAACTTTGGCCCTCGAGGACAGAAGAATACCAGAATATTGGCCTGGCCTCGTTTTCGATTTTTTTTTGTGTTTAGTTTGGCGAAAATCAAATGCCGAACAATGATTGAGTTTCGAGTCAAGGCCGAGCTGGGGGGGGAGGGAAAAAGTTTATCGTTTAACTTTTCCGGGGTCAGAAGCCGGGGGTCACAACGGCAGCTGCTCGGCATTTGTATTCGGTGTATTGGCCTGGCCGACTGATTCATGGGCTTCATTTTCCGGCGGTTTGTCTGCCGAAAGCGAATTGAATGGCATAAATCAGTTCTTGCCCAGACAATAATGAAAATGTCGAGCCCATATTGCGGCACACTTGAAACTGTATCTTCGAGACACATCTGTATATTGATATTCAACTAGATAGATAGTTAATCAAGCAAAAAAATATGGCAAACCTTCGTGTGGAAGGTGCTGGATCCTGAAAAGAATGGTCGCGTGCAAGGAGCTTATAAGTAAGTACCTCTGGGTTGTGGCATCCGACAAATATCAGTTGCATGCCATGCCATGCCAGAAAAATAAAAGGATGCTGCCGGTTGCATGCTGCAAGGATTTCCCCAAGGCTTTCATGAAGGAAAAATCTCTGAAATTCTGCACCTGGCATTTGGCAGTCATTACCAAAAAGTTTAAGGAGCTTAAGCTGGGGCTTCTCTCACTCAAAATCACCTGCAAGCCTTTAATAATTTCACACGACAAAGCCAGGCACAAAATGCCCTGAGAAATCTATACAGAAATTATAATCATTTACATAAACTATGAATGGACCTTGTGACTCAGCTATTTGGTAGCCTTTGAGGCCGTTGAGGGTTGGTCCGGTTGTGGGGTAAGCCCAAACAATCAGTTTTTGGTCCTGGATGGACGCAACATTTTGATGACCACAGCTGGAATGGCCCCAATGGCGCAATAAACACAGATACTCACCCATACTGGGAATGGAGTGCTTACAATATATAACCATTATCAGGTGTCAGTCCCGTTGTTTACTTAGTCAGCGACAATTTCCATTTGCCAGCCAAGCTAGCGGGTCAAGACAATGTCCTTGCTAAAGATGGGAAGGAAACATCATTATTTAATTCAAAATATAAAAAAATACCAAAAAAGTATGAGTGGGGTCACACTTTAGGGCCAGTGTTACCTTGCTATGCGACAAAAAGTTGCTCAGAGTTTTAATATTTCTTATTTTTTCCAGAAATCAGTTTCAAATGGCAAACAATCTCCATGTATCCTTAACTTCCATCTCTAGACAAGCCCAAAAAAAAGGGTCCTTGGCATTCGTACACGTCGCACAATCAATTGCTATTAGTTTTCATTACCCACAAATTACCATAAAATCACATAGCCAGGCAACTAGCCAGAAGGCCTTTTATTTTTTTTTTCGCCCTTTTCTTGGACAAACTACTTACGACCGCAAGGTGAACACTTTTTCGATATTCATGGAATAATTACACTTTATCAGGGACACTTCATGAATTAGCAACAACAATCCAGACAAGAAAAGGACCAAGCACCAAGGACCAAGGACCCGGGACCCTTCTTTCTTGCTCAACTGAAATTAGTCAAGTTTTTGTTGCGTTTACGTGGAAATTATCGTAATTAGAATATATTGAGCAATAAAAGTGATTTTTATTATTGAACTTGTGCTACACTCACCTCCCCAGCCATCCTTTCGGTTCGTCGTCGTTTGCACTTTATTTTGGGCCAGCCAGTCCAGGTAAATGGCAAACTTTTCTCAAGTGCCGGGGATGTGAAGTGGGGGGGATGTGTGCCTGGGGGAAAGTCGATCCTTTGAGGCAACTTTACCGCTTGCAGGGCTACCGAAGAGCTGGCCAACTTTTCGTAGCAATACTATAGTTTTTGAGTTGAAGCTCAAAGAGTTTCTCATCGAAGCCCTGGACATCCGGATACAGGACATGGCGAAATTAACTCTCCGGCGACGGGACATAAAAACGCAGGCAGGACATTTCATTGGCTGCTGTTAAATAGAATCGGTGAGTGTACTGAGAAAAATATTATTGAGAAAGTTAGAGATTAAAAGATAAATCGGGCACGATTTAATTTAAATCTTTTTTCTGAATATTAAGTAATCTTTAAAATACGTAGCCTACTTTAAGGTGTCTTTAATATTATTTAAAAATTATTGTAGGACTTGAGTATTTAATAAACCTACAGGATAACAAATTAATTATTATTTTTATTATTTTTTGGGATTTTTTAGTTAACAACAATGTTTTCGGGCTTCGATTAAGTTAAGTACTCCCCAGCTAAGTATGGTACACCTTGCCTACTTTAGGTCTATGTCTTAAATATTTTTCAAAATTCTTTTACAGACTTCAATATTTAATAAACTAAAAATATAATTAAAAAAATAATTTTAAATGCAAATTTTACGTTTGCAACATTTTTTTTGAGTGCACAAATGAGATCTAAATGGATCCGAATTTTAGGGGCTTCTGATTTGGAGTAGGGAAGGGAAGGTCCTAGGTTGGGATGAGAGGTTATAGGGCCCGAGCACTTCGCATGTTCTGGCTGTTGTCCTGCCTGTATTTGTGTAGTTGTGGGTGTTTTGTCAAGAAGCGAATGTCAATGGCCAAAAACAGCTGTCAAAACACAGACACTCCTCCAGGAGCATGATAATGTAATTTGACAATCAACCGAGTGCCACCAGGGCACCCGAAAACGAGCTGAACTTTGAACTGTGCTCCCTGTTTTTCGAGGGAAAGCCCAGGATACCGGACTCTGTCGGCATACTCTGGCCTTTGCTAATGCAACTTAATCGATTGGCAATGCTGGGGCATTTTCTAGGTAATCGACTTTGATGGCCAAGGATTCGGATACGGATTCGGATTCGGCCATTTGATGTCCTGCGAAAATGTGCAAAATACAAAGATATCGCAAAGGGACATGAGGATTTAATGAGCAGACGCAACACTGAACTGACAGGGAAGGACTCATAAATTGTTTTGACCAGAAAAGAGGGGGCTGCTTTTATGAAAACATTTCCGTGGACATTGCCCATTAAAGTGTTGACGTCCTGCCACTGCCACTGCCACTTCCACTTCCACAGCCACTGCCCAATGCACTTAGGCCAAAAAGGTCCTGGTCGTGGAGTCCTGGAATCCTGCGGCATTGGCATTGTTTTGTTTTATATGCAAAGAGCTTATAAAATTGAATAGAGAGCCGCGCGCGGATTCATAATAATGGCCTGCAATGTGGGAACTGCGTTAACCCGCTTAATGTCTGCACTTAAATCTATAATATGGGGCATATAAAAAAAATCATAGCACATAAATTATGCCCTTTTTTCTAGGGTGGAACTTGTTACCAAAATAACTTAGAGTCTATACTTACAGTATACGTCATAAATCTCGTTGCAATTCAGGTCCACCTTAAAACTTCCATCCAATAAATAGAAAAATTACATTAAAATAATGTTGTGTAAGCGAAAATTGCATTTACAAATCCAATCTGGTGTTGGGGGAGGCACCTAAAATGGAAAAAAAACTGCCCTTTATACCTATAGGGTTATAGACAAAGTTATACTAGAGAGTGCCTACCACTCCGGGTCGCCACCCCACGGTACCATGGTACAGTGTGGCACAAAATGGTCGAGTTTTTATAGTAACGCCCACATTAAATTACAAGCGACCAGATAACTTTGCCAATGACACTTTGATGATGCCGTTTGCCATTTGCCATTTTCCCATTTGCCATTTTGAAATCCGAACACGGGGTGTACTTCCCCCATAGGCGGAATGGGGGGATCATAAAGTTCCTGAAGCTTCGTCTTTTTGATGATGAAGAGGAGCTGGGCAGACGTATTCGTTTTCAGCAGAAGATGAAAATGCTATGGGATGCTTAGTGCACTGAAATTTAAAAAAAAGAGATCAATATTAAAAATATAGATAAGTATCTGGGTTATGTATTTCTGGTACTCAACCCAAAAAAAAATAGGGAGTTGTTAGGAGACTTGCTTTATTGTAAGGAGTTCTTCTTTAAAAGATTTCACAAACCATATTTTTTAAGAGGCTAGAAGTGGAGTTATACAAAATTTTGTAAAAAAAAATTATTAAATTATTTTTTAACTATATTTAACTATAAATAAAGTATAGTTAGTTTAATGAAAAAAAGTCAAAATATCACAGCACTAACTCCCATAGTTCCTGAGATAGAGTTGTTTATTCTGGTTAAGACAAGAAGATTGTCTCTAGATTGGAAAACATTTTACATTAACATACGGTATCGATTTTCGAACCAGCATTTCATGTGATGTTTTCTTAAGATTCGCGGACAGCTTAACGGACAGACGGACAACACAATATAAAAAGAGGTTATTATAAAGATGCCTTAAATAGAGAGTTTATTTCAATAAAAAGGTACAAGAATAGTTATTAAAATCAAACAAAAAAAGATATATATAACTAATAGTTAATATAATTATATTATTTACAAATCATACCCTTTCTTCCAGTGTAATGAGCGAATGAATGGAGTGACGGGCCATTCGCTTTTGCGGTCTCACTCTTTTCCCAGAAACAGGAACGGAAACAGGAACAGGACTCTTTGAACTGCTTCCCGTCACTTGTGGCTTTGCCCAGAGCAGGACCACGAGCTGGCCAGGAGGAGAAAGCGGAGAAAGTGCGCCAGGAGAGTAAGGGGACTGGAGACTGAAACTGGAGAAAGAGCATCCGTCGGTTGAAGAGAAAACTTAACAAGCTGGTCAGGCCGGCAAATAGATAAACTAGCACCGCATGCTCGACAATTTGACTCCGCTCCGGCATCCAAAGGTGTTGCCCCCAAACGGAAATGGTCAGAATGGGAAAAACAGGGTTGGGGGAGACCACTTCGTTCTAGCCAAAAAGGAAGGTGGAGGGGACAGGACTCCACATACATGTCATTGGCATAGACAAGCGTTTCAGATTTACAAAACATTTTATTCAGTCCAAGTCGTAGTGGCAACAACAGCTCAGGTTCACAGGTTTCGGCCTGGGATGATCTGAATACAAGGCACTGAGAGAAATTATTATTAAAAGTATATTACATAATGTTTACTACAATAAAATTCCATAAAAAACCATAACATAGAAATAAATTAAATAAATATTGATAGAACCTTTCTTCAAGAAATATTTCCTCAGTCAAAAGTTTAATTTCTTTATACTTTTATTTTATGAAAACTCAGACTTTTTATTTTTTTACAAATAAAAATGAAAAGAAGTAGTATTTTATAGTTTTAGTTTCTAACCGAAAGGAGTTTTTTAAAGAGTTTCCATTTTACTGGGAATGCAACCTTCTTTGAAGAACTTAATGGCCATTTTTGATTAGTTCGTTTTTAAAAGTATTCAAAAAATAAAAAAAATACCCTTTAAAGAATAAAATAAAAATATTTTGTAAAAAAGCTTCATCAAGGATTAAGGACTATTCTTAAATAATTTTCTAGCAGTGCCAAAGTGGCTGAAAATGGAGCGTCTGTGTTTGCGGTGGCAGCTACTAGTCGATGGTCGGTAGTCGGTGCTACTAACGGTACCTGGCACTAGTAATAGCTACTGGACTGGCTCTACTTACTGGCAATAGAGGGGGGAATAGCTGGCTGTGGAGGGGAATGGTGCAATTGCAGCACGTCCATCAGTGGCCCATTGTCTGTGTCACGCATACATAATGAAGTGAACCCTGAACTTTTGCAAGAGAAGGAGACTCCGGAGAGGAGGAACGGTTGCTGGTCAGGATGCTGTGATTGGACTGCAGGGGGATGGAGTTGCATTTGCACCTGAACTGGCCACCTCATCATCGTCATCATCATCATGATGATGATTGTCATCATCATTGGCGATTGGCTGCTGTTTGTTAGCGTACATTGTGGAACAAAAGTGGGCTGGGAAAACTCGGTGTCGGATTGTGAATTGAAAGAAGCGCAATTAGCACTTCGATTGTGTTCTGTTGACGCGATTTGCATCAAATTAATGTCTTCATCAGCAAACGGACAAACGGACGGATATACGGACAAACGGACACACAGAGTAGGAACAATTGGAAAACATTTTGCATTTTGATGCTCCACCAACCAACTGTCAATAGAATCAAGCCAAACGCCAAACAAAAAATATAAAAATGAAAACAATTACAAAATGCCAAATTCAAACTCAATCTAAACCATGTCAGTTGGCTGTTAATAAAAAATTGGCTTTAATCGGCCAATTTTTGGCTTCAAATTGCATGCAAATTTCTTACTAATTTTGTTTACAGTTCGATTGAATGATAATTTGTCAAAAGAAGCAGAAAATGGTTCAATTTTAATCAAAAGCGCAACTAATCGGACCACAAATGTGAATCGATATGGGCAGGTTACGGACCAGTCTGACCAGGTTGGTGTTTGTTTATTAATTGCAGATATTTTGCAACAAAAAAATTAAGCGAAACTGTAAATTAAATTTAGTTGTTTTAATGTTAAATTGGTTAATTTTAATATAGTTTTTCTATGATTTATTTTAAAATGAATAGAAATAAAATGAATTCTTTAAGATATTAAAGAATATTTTATAAAAAGAGCTACATATATGATATGTATGCGATGGCTAAAACAAATCTATAGCTACTATTGTTTTTAAGAAAAGATACAAAACTAAACGAAAAAAGGGTTCAAAATTTTCAAAACAAGAAACAAAAATATTGAAATAAAAAAAAAAGGGATTAAAAATACATTTAAAACAAAGTTTTATGTTTAAACTTTTTGTTTTAAGAAACTTTTAACGAAAAAATGTTCAAAAATGTACATATTAGTGTTAGAAACCTCTAAAAATAGTGCTTGAAACTTTTGAAAAATGTTAAAAAATTTCAAAAATAGTGCTGGAAAACTCCGAAAAAACGTTAAACTTAAAAAACTATTCAAAAACTAAAACAAACACAAAAAAGGATAACGAACAATAAAAACACTTGTTGAATTTTCAAAACAAAGCAGGGCACCCCTTAATCAAGCCACCTGTGGGCTACATTTCTCGTACCTTGTACCTCGTATCTTGTAGAGCGTATCTCAAGGAAACGAAAAAGATGATCTGAATGTTTTGTCCTGCCAGGATTTCTGCCTATCCTCTGCTTTCTCCTCTCTATCTCTCTTCTGTCTGCTATCTCCACTCAGCCGGCTTTCTTTTGTTTATTTATTCTTTCTGCTTTCTTTCGCTTTGGTTTTTGGTTTTTCTACTCCAGTGTGTGTGTGTGTCGCCATTCCTGTGCTTTTCTTTCCACCTCCCTTTCACTTCCCTTCTTTGTTTTGTGTTGTTTTTTTTTTGTTCTTTTTGGTCGCCTTTCTTCCATGTTTCTCTGGCTTTCCTTTTCTTTCATTTGCCTTCAATGCAATTATACTGGATAAATATCTTCTTCCGTTTTAGCTGTAATTACAAAAGTTTAATTGAGTTTTCTCGGCTCGTTGTGTTCTTTTTTTTTCTTTCTTCTTTTTGCTGCCGCTCCTGCTTCTGTTGTTGTTGGGGGGAAGGAGTAGGCGTTAGGAGCCGGCAGGAGAGGGCATGGCCAAAGAAGTTTCGCCCCAGCATTCGTCCTGAAGTTGTCGTATCCTTGTCGCCGCGGCTGCTGTTGACGTTTCGCCCCCAAACCCCCTGTACTTCTGGCCCGTCGTCCTCATCCTTACAAAACAGAGATACACAGATACAGATACAATTTTTCTTTTTTTTTCGCAAAAGTATCTGCCGCTCTTGTTATTGTTGATGTTGCAAAAAAAAAAGAAAAAAAAGAGTTGTCAGAGGCTGTCTATCTCCTGGCCACGTGATTGTTTTCCTTGCCTTTGCCGGGCCTCTGGCAAACACTTTGTTAACACCCCCACCTCCCCCCTAGGACACACCACTACCCACTACCCCCCTCTACTCCTTCCTCAAGGACGTCGCATAATAAAAAGTGATTAAAACAGAAAATAAAGCTGCAATGCCATCCGCAAGAATTATTGATACAAAAAAAGAAAAGCTAAGATCCACTCGGGGGATTAGGGAAAATAGGAAAACTTTACCAAGGGAGACCAGGACATTATTATGTTTTTCGCCTTAAATTAAAGAATAACAAGGCAGATCTAAAGACTCTTTGTGATATACGATATTTAATCAAAATACCTGTCTTTACATTTTAAAGTTTTAGTTAAGGCATCTAATTGATAAATATTTAAGCAATTTACGATACAAATTTTGTTTTTAAAATAAACGAAAAATATTAAAACTATTGAATATAAATTAAAAAATAAAAAAAAAGAATATCTTAATTCGCGTTTTCCGGTTCTGCTTAAGTGCAACCTATGAGAATCGAGGAGGAAGGCGATAATTTTAATTAATTAAATTATTATATATAAATAATATTTTTAGCAATTTCATTAAATAGTTACCAAATTTAAGAATCTTCTGGATTGTTTTCATACGCAAAAAATGGTAAAATTGTACTCGTCATTACTTTTAGACTTCTAAGCGCCCTTAAGGGTAGACAACGGAGTGTTTTTATTTATTTTTTATAAAGTAACATGTTTTCCTTTTGAAATTATAGGAAAATTAGGTTAACAAGGGATTTACAAACAAGGAATCTAAGGAATTAAAGATATTGTCCATTTTTCGTGATGGGATCCCTTGAAAATGGGGTTTTTCCCTATATGGCCCACAGTGATGGCTATATCTTCCCTAATCCTGATCCGATTCTCAAGCGAAGTACTTTAAACGATTTCTGGGTCAATTTCCCACCATTCTGCATCAAAATCCTGACACAAAATATTTTTTCAATTTTTTGTCCATTTTTCGTGATGGGATCCCTTGAAAATGGAGTTTTTCCCTATATGGCCCACAGTGATGGCTATATCTTCCTTAATCCTGATCCGATTCTCAAGCGAAGTACCTTAAACGATTTCTGGGTCGATTTCCCACCATTCTGCATCAAAATCCTGACATAACATTTTTTTTCAATTTTTTGTCCGTTTTTCGTTATGGGATCCCTTGAAAATGGAGTTTTTCCCTATATGGCCCACAGTGATGGCTATATCTTCCCTAATCCTGAGCCGATTCTCAAGCGGATTACCTTAAACGATTTCTGGGTCGATTTCCCACCATTCTGCATCAAAATCCTGACACAAAATATTTTTTAAATTTTTTCTCCATTTTTCGTTATGGGATCCCTTGAAAATGGGGTTTTACCCTATATGGCCCACAGTGATGGCTATATCTTCCCCAATTTTCGTCCGATTCTCAAGGGGAGTACCTTAAACGATTTCTGGATCAATTCCCCACCATTCTGCATCAAAATCCTGACACAAAATATTTTTTCAATTTTTTGTCCATTTTTCGTGAAAATGGATCCCTTGAAAATGGGGTTTTTCCCTATTGGCCCACAGTGATGGCTATATCTTCCCTAATCCTGATTCGATTCTCAAGCGGAGTACCTTAAACGATTTCTGGGTCGATTTCCCACCATTCTGCATCAAAATCCTGACACAAAATATTTTTTCAATTTTTTGTTCATTTTTCGTGATGGGATCCCTTGAAAATGGGGTTTTTCCCTATATGGCCCACAGTGATGGCTATATCTTCCCTAATCCTGATCCGATTCTCAAGCGGTGTACCTTAAACGATTTCTGGATCGATTTGCCACCATTCTGCATCAAAAGCCTGACACAAAATATTTTTTCAATTTTTTGTTCATTTTTCGTGATAAGATCCCTTGAAAATGGGGTTTTTCCATATATGGCCCACAGTGATGGCTATATCTTCCCTAATCCTGATCCGATTCTCAAGCGGAGTACCTTAAACGATTTCTGGGTCGATTTCCCACCATTCTGCATCAAAATCCTGACACAAAATATTTTTTCAATTTTTTGTTCATTTTTCGTGATGGGATCCCTTGAAAATGGGGTTTGTCCCTATATGGCCCACAGTGATGGCTATATCTTCCCTAATCCTGATCCGATTCTCAAGCGGTGTACCTTAAACGATTTCTGGATCGATTTGCCACCATTCTGCATCAAAAGCCTGACACAAAATATTTTTTCAATTTTTTGTTCATTTTTCGTGATGGGATCCCTTGAAAATGGGGTTTTTCCCTATATGGCCCACAGTGATGGCTATATCTTCCCTAATCCTGATCCGATTCTCAAGCGGAGTACCTTAAACGATTTCTGGGTCGATTTCCCACCATTCTGCATCAAAATCCTGACACAAAATATTTTTTAAATTTTTTCTCCATTTTTCGTTATGGGATCCCTTGAAAATGGGGTTTTACCCTATATGGCCCACAGTGATGGCTATATCTTCCCCAATTTTCGTCCGATTCTCAAGGGGAGTACCTTAAACGATTTCTGGATCAATTCCCCACCATTCTGCATCAAAATCCTGACACAAAATATTTTTTCAATTTTTTGTCCATTTTTCGTGAAAATGGATCCCTTGAAAATGGGGTTTTTCCCTATTGGCCCACAGTGATGGCTATATCTTCCCTAATCCTGATTCGATTCTCAAGCGGAGTACCTTAAACGATTTCTGGGTCGATTTCCCACCATTCTGCATCAAAAGCCTGACACAAAATATTTTTTCAATTTTTTGTTCATTTTTCGTGATGGGATCCCTTGAAAATGGGGTTTTTCCCTATATGGCCCACAGTGATGGCTATATCTTCCCTAATCCTGATCCGATTCTCAAGCGGAGTACCTTAAACGATTTCTGGGTCGATTTGCCACCATTCTGCATCAAAAGCCTGACACAAAATATTTTTTCAATTTTTTGTTCATTTTTCGTGATAAGATCCCTTGAAAATGGGGTTTTTCCATATATGGCCCACAGTGATGGCTATATCTTCCCTAATCCTGATCCGATTCTCAAGCGGAGTACCTTAAACGATTTCTGGGTCGATTTCCCACCATTCTGCATCAAAATCCTGACACAAAATATTTTTTCAATTTTTTGTTCATTTTTCGTGATGGGATCCCTTGAAAATGGGGTTTGTCCCTATATGGCCCACAGTGATGGCTATATCTTCCCTAATCCTGATCCGATTCTCAAGCGGTGTACCTTAAACGATTTCTGGATCGATTTGCCACCATTCTGCATCAAAAGCCTGACACAAAATATTTTTTCAATTTTTTGTTCATTTTTCGTGATGGGATCCCTTGAAAATGGGGTTTTTCCCTATATGGCCCACAGTGATGGCTATATCTTCCCTAATCCTGATCCGATTCTCAAGCGGAGTACCTTAAACGATTTCTGGGTCGATTTCCCACCATTCTGCATCAAAATCCTGACCCAAAATATTTTTTAAATTTTTTCTCCATTTTTCGTTATGGGATCCCTTGAAAATGGGGTTTTACCCTATATGGCCCACAGTGATGGCTATATCTTCCTTAATCCTGATCCGATTCTCAAGCGGAGTACCTTAAACGATTTCTGGGTCGATTTCCCACCATTTTGCATCAAAATCCTGACACAAAATATTTTTTCAATTTTTTGTTCATTTTTCGTGATGGGATCCATTGAAAATGGGGTTTTTCCCTATATGGGCCACAGTGATGGCTATATCTTCCCCAATCCTGATCCGATTCTCAAGCGAAGTACCTTAAACGATTTCCTCAAAATAGAATTCTTACAATATTTAATCACATTTTTAGTTTTCTATTTGGACTTGAGCCCCGATAGATTCTTTTTTCAGCTGAACTCCCCGGAGACGGCGTAAGCCGGAGAGAGCCCATTTGACGTATGTATATAGCTAAAGTCAATTTATATTTTAATAAATAGCGAAAGTGTTGAACAGCGTCACAGGCACGCATTTCAAAAAAGCATCCTCGGAGGAGGATGTGGTTAATTTATTCATTGCAAATTTACATGCTCATGTTTGCAAATTTAAAAACTGCTCACACCCGTGTTGTGCCGAAGTAGGGGAAGTTTATTCAGAGCAGACTTTCCCTTTAGTAATATGTAAATCGAATTGCCAGCCCTGCACTTTTCCGACAAACACATGCACATTCTATATATGGTATGGTATGTGTATATCTGCATCAGCGTCTCCACTCGAAAGATATAGTCGGGCATTTACATTCCCATTTACATGCATATCGTCGAGTTAAACCAACAAACTGCCAGCTAACTTAGTGTTATGATTTTGTAGGTATTCGATAGAAAAGGTAACTCTAACAAGAAAGGAAAGCTAACTTCGGGCGGAGCCGAAGTTTATATACCCTTGCAGTTAAAACCGGATATATATCGCAAACATCGGATATAGTTGGCCGATCCTTATGGAAATAGGAAAATATAATCCAATTTATTACAATACAAAATCTAAAAAGAGTCCCAAACTTCTATCTTCAAAAATACGAAAGTTGATATTTCTACCAAATACCATTTCCGATCGTTCAGTTATATGGCAGCTATGGGATATAGTCGGCCGATCCTAATGAAATTTGGTAGGTTGGGTCAACTGACCAAAAATAGAATCTGTATTAAATTCCAGCTTTCTATCTTCAAAAACACGAAAGTTGGGTCATTTCCGATCGTTCAGTTATATGGCAGCTATAGGATATAGTCGTCCGATCCTTATGAAATTTGGCATGTCGTAATGTTTTGGTAAAAATAGCTCTCGTGTCAAATTTGAACTCTCTAACTCTAAAAACACCAAAGTTATACCATTTCCGATCAATCAGTTATATGGCAGCTATAGGATATAGTCGGCCGATCCCGGTCGTTCCGACTTATATACTGCGTGCAAAGGAAAGAAGGGTGTGTGCAAAGTTTCAAGTCGATAGCTTTAAAACTGAGAGACTAGTTCGCGTAGAAACAGACAGACGGACAGACGGACAGACGGACAGACGGACATGCTCATATCAACTCAGGAGGTGATCCTGATCAAGAATATATATACTTTATAGGGTCGGAGATGTCTCCTTCACTGCGTTGCACACTTTTGGACAAAATTATAATACCCTCTGCAAGGGTATAAAAAGAATGCTTAAATTGCCACCAGTTTCATAAGGTTTGGTGAATTGGTTAAGAAAACTATAAACAATCAGCTCTTATGAATATCTTAAAATAGTTCATATTTGTGTATGCACTGCTGGTAGTGTTGAAAAGAACTTTATACTAAGTTTTTATTATTTAAGTGTGACCGGGCCTAGATTTGGTGTTTATCTTCTTCTTGATTTCTGTTGGTCATTTTATAATTTGAATTATAATGCATACCGAAAAGATACTATGTAAAGATCAGCATATTATACATACTAGCATAAATTTTAAAAGTGTGTTTGATGAACAACTTGTATCATTCTTTGTAGTATATTTTTAAATAAATATTTTTATACCCTTGCAGAGGGTATTATAATTTTGTCCAAAAGTGTGCAACGCAGTGAAGGAGACATCTCCGACCCTATAAAGTATATATATTCTTGATCAGGATCACCTCCTGAGTTGATATGAGCATGTCCGTCTGTCCGTCTGTCCGTCTGTCCGTCTGTCCGTCTGTCTGTTTCTACGCAAACTAGTCTCTCAGTTTTAAAGCTATCGTCTTGAAACTTTGCACACACCCTTCTTTCCTTTGCACGCAGTATATAAGTCGGAACGGCCCGGATCGGCCGACTATATCCTATAGCTGCCATATAACTGATTGATCGGAAATGGTATAACTTTGGTATTTTTAGAGTTAGAGAGTTTAAATTTTAGGTGAGAGCTATTTTTGGCAAAATAATACGACATGCCAAATTTCATAAGGATCGGCCGACTATATCCTATAGCTGTCATATAACTGAACGATCGGAAATGACCCAACTTTCGTGTTTTTGAAGATAGAAAGCTGGAATTTAGTACAGACTCTATTTTTGGTCAGTTGATCCAACCTACCAAATTTCATTAGGATCGGCCGACTATATCCTATAGCTGCCATATAACTGAACGATCGGAAATGGTATTTAATAGAAATATCAACTTTCGTATTTTTGAAGATAGAAGCTTGGGACTTTTTTTAGATTTTGTATTGTAATAAATTGGAGTATATATTCCTATTCCCATAAGGATCGGCCAACTATATCCGATGTTTGCGATATATATCCGGTTTTAACTGCAAGGGTATATAAACTTCGGCTCCGCCCGAAGTTAGCTTTCCTTTCTTGTTTTTATTAGTTTTTTATATTTTTGTACAGTTTTATACTATAGTTTTATACTATGTATACTATTTTGTACTATAGTTTTGTACTATAAGTTTTATTATGATGACAATTATAAAAGTGTGCCCAAAGCTATGTTTAATCTCTACTTTTAAAGATTCCCCCCAGAATATATTTAAACAGATATTGTTGTGGTGAGTTTCTTAAATGTTTTACAATTTCTAATAAAAATGTAAATAGTATACTATTATGAAATCATCCAAATAATCCCTGAAATATTTTTTTTGGTTAATATTTTGTATATTTATGCATTTTGTTTAGACGAATTCCCCAATTGAACTGAAGCTGGGCCGAAGCAGCCGTTTCAAATCTAATATAATAAATTACGTACGCCTGAGTAATCTAATATTTATGATGAAAGTATACCTATGTAAGCATAAAGCACTCGGCCCGAAAGAAGGCATAACCAGACTTATCCACACCCATTTCATATGCATTGGATGAAAAGAAATTCGCACACATGGGTGGCATGGAGTATGATGGGGAGTACGAGTATGGGTGTGAGGCCGTGGGTGTGGGTGTGCGTGGGTGTAGTGTATAGTATGTGATTCAGTGGATGGTTTTGTGCGGCACTCCTGTCAAAACAAATCCGTAAGAGATTACATTAAAAGGCGCATTTGGACAGCTCAATCGCAAAATAGCAAAACATTCCTCCGGCATCCAGTCGGCGGCAGTCGAGCAGTCGGCATGCGGGTCCTGTATCCAGTATTCAGTATCCTGTATCTGTGAGATATCCCCAATGGATTTACTGAATGCCAACACCCAAATCAAATCTGCAAACGCCCCCGTCCTGTTAGCTCCAGGACTCCCCTTTTTTGAGACCCCTCCCCCGCCCCAGACCTAGACCTGGAAATGATGGAAAGTTCCCTGATGCAAGCTGACAGTAGTTTTTTATTACGAATTCATGTAATCTTTCTACGTGGCTCGCTTTTTTAAACGGCCAATCCGACACTTTGTTCTCCCCAGCTTTCTCTACTTTCCCTCCCTTTTTCTGGGAAATCGAGCAGAGGGATATAAAGGTGGTTGACAAGCTGGAACCTCGATTGATTCAATAAGCGATAAATTATGTTAATTTCTGCCCGCCTTGGGGGCTTTTCTTCTTCTCAAGAAAAACAAAAAAAAAAAAAGGAAAGAGTTCAATTCAGATTGATGATTTTAGGCAGATTGATGTATGTACGTATTACGTAGCATTTATTTATAGGAAAATAGTTGAGAATAATGAATATTAATGGAGCGTGTTTTGCTCACGAGGGGGAGAGGTATTTTTATAAACTTTTGCAGAACTAGGCTCTAATGTGGGGGAATTTGAGGCTTATTTTCCTTTTTAAAGTTTATTTTATAAATTTTTTAATATTGAGAATATAATCGAATATATTTAAATATTTTAAACGAAAGAAGTATCATAAAAACAAGTTTAATAATAGTTGGAAGCTATGTCTGAGATTGCGTTATTTTTCCTGTTGTGATACCAATTACGTACTAGAATACAACTTATTTATTAATTCTTAAATAGATTATTTAATTTATGCGAGCTATATATTTATAGATTAAACACAGAAAATGATTTTTTAAAATAATTCTCAAATAGAAAAATAATATGCCCATTTTTTTGGCTTATTTTTTCAACACTTCCCATCTAAAATTTGCATAAAAAAGATAAACGTATTTCAATATAAATACAGTTAATATTTAAGACTACCTGCAAGGACTTCACTCGGAGGTCCTTGGTCCTTGGTCCGTTTTGGCACACATAACTTCACTTGATGCGATTCCTTGCATATAACCAAACTTCGGTTATGGCCATCTTGTGTGACTTGGCCGTAAGCCGACAAATCAGCTTAGATGGAGTGCGATGCTGCTGATGCCGGGAAGGACAAGGACTTTGAGCAGGACTCGGACTCGGACTCCGTGAATCGGGAATCAGGATACACACACAGAGACACCGAGGAGGACTTAGGAGAAGCACTTCCACCCTTTTGGGCTGAACTGAGCCGACAGTTGAACTGACAATCTGAAGGACCTGGCAACCGCAAGGAGCCTTTGTCATGCAAAGAGCAAAGTGGGCGCCCCAGCCGCAGTGCCACGCCCCCTTGAATCGACTAGGACAAAGGCTAGGCCAGGACAGGTGCCAGGAGGAGGCAAGACCAGGTGCTGGTCGGGGCAGGGGCAGGACCTCTCTCCACCTCTATAAATTGTAAAACTATTTTCAATAACAGCACACAACAAGGATGCTTCGGGGCTGAGGTCCCTGATTATTTGCCTTCTACCTTGACACGAGGACACCAGGACGAGGCACCTTTGTATCCTCCCCCGCAATCGTCGCCTGGATTCGTCCTGCTAAAGGGCTTTCCCTACCATACCCCGTGATTCTCCCCGTGAAAGCAGGCGATTGGGTTTGCATTTTAGTTTGCTAGATTCGATTTGATTTAAGTTGATTTTGGCATTTCCGGTTCAGGAATATTATTATTTTATTGAGAAGTGGAGTATATTGATGAGGTATCCTTTAAGAATATGTATCTGAAGGATTTCTATATGGAGGCATTATAAAGTTAAGAAAAAGGTTAAAGAATCTCAAGGAAAATATGAATAGGAAATATTTCAAAAAAAGTTTCTAACTATAAATATATATAATTAAGGTCTTTAATAATATTTTTAATATTCTATTTTTATACTTTTTCTTGTAGTATTATTAAAAAATTTTATGGCGGGTATCCTGTAGTCTTAAAATCAACTTCTGATTTGGCTTTTGGTTTTTTGTCTTTGGAAGGCAAGTGGAGAACTCGACTTTGGGCAACTTTATAGACGTTTTCCACAAAGAGGAGCCGGGGCCCGGGGAGCAGTGTCTCCTAAAGACTAAGGGTGGTAAGGGAAGACTGAAGACCGAAGAGTAAGGAGTCTGGAGAGAGGGGCCAGAGTCTAACAAAGTTTATTCTTTTTCGTGTTTTATTTTTTCCATTTTGGGTTTTTTGTTTTCGGGCATGTTTTGTTTTTTGTCTTTTGGTAATTTAGCATATTCCTTGCAGGACTTGTTGTCCTTGTCTGCTGTGTTCTTAAGTTTTGCTTCACCGTTTGCGGTGTGCAAATGCAAATTGCTTGGCTTGCATATTTCCTAACCGAGTCCTGTATAGTCCTTGCAGTCCTTATACTCCTTCACCTCCCTGTCCCTGCTGTCCATGGAGATCCTTTGGAATGAGCCAGAGGATTGCCAGAGGGGCCGAACTGAAGTGCGGCCAGCCGCATTGATGGTTCCATCTTAGAACCGCCCAGGATCTCCCCAGGTAAGTGGCTTCTTTCCAAATGCACTTCTCCGTTTCCAAGACCAAAGGACACCAAGGACTATAGACTTTGGACCAAGGAGGAGAAATCAATTCGCAAATAACTCAAAGTTAACTCAATGAACCCGCAGGGAGTTGACAGGACGTGGATGGGAGCTGGTCTCCAGAATTTATTGGGTTGGGCGGCTTGCCAGACTTAATGAAGCGGTTTTCTAAAATATTCCCAGATAATTGAATACCTGATTGCAAAGGTTGCAATTACAATTGATAAAATCCGGCATGCAACTCTTCATTTTTTGTTGCTCAATACTCAGACCCACACTCATACCGATACATTTACTTTATTCAACCATTTCGGTTTGAATAAATAGTGTGGAGCTCGCCATCGTTTGTTGTCTTTTGGGTCGTGTGTCCAGATGTTTTGATTCACTTTTAATTCATTTCAGTGGGCAACCCTACGACTCACTATAGCCCACTGCCACCCACCACCCCTTCGAGTGCTTTTCCAACTGTTATTGTTTCGCCAATTGTTGTTTTTCTTACTTGTGTTGTTGTGCTTTCCTCCAAGTTGCTATTAAGAAAAACGCCTCCAAGAATAATCGACTAAACGAGCGAGCAAACGATGATTTCAGAGCAAAAAAAATTATTTTAAAAATATACAAAATAATAGTTATAGTTTATATAATTATGGTTTTTAATTAAAAAATTTATTTCCCATCCCAAGTATTTAAACAAACCTCAAGAGACAAACTTCAGACTTGAAAAATTAATACGCTTTCAAAACCCTTTCATGTACAGCTTTTAAAAGGCCTATTAATATTTTAAAAAAAATTTCTCTTAGTGTATGTTAGCTACAGTGATGCTCCTTGATATCCTGTACCCGAAAACCCCCACTCCCCGCAGCAATGTGTCCGCTTCCTTGGGCTCGCCTCGAAATGCAGCCAACCAGCCGGCAATAAAAATATGATTGTATTTTCGCTTGAGTTGTTTTCATTTCTCGATGATGTCGAGGACGAAACGAAGGGAAACTGGACCTGGAGGTCCTGTGTCTGCGGCCGAGTCCTCTCAGACCTCAGATCCCAAGTCCCCGAGTCCTTGGTCCTCAATTCTGACCCAATGCATGGTTAAATCAGGCGAATGCCAGCGGTCGAGCATTGAACTGCTTGGCGTTGTTTTTCCATCGCCGCCACCGCCTTTTGTTTTGTTTTTCCCCATTCGGGTTTTCCCTTCAGTTTTCCTCTCGATTTTCCCCTCAGCAGACCCCATTTTTGAAATCAGGACGGCAACTCTCGCATATTCGCTACATTACATTTCTCGTTGCCATTAATCGTGCATCTCAGGATCTGAGGACTCACAGGACAACAAACACACACACATAAAACTGAAGGCCCACATTTCCCCAGTCTCCCAGACTACCCAGTCTCCCCCCTATTTTCCATTTATATTCCATTCCCTTCGAGTGTCTCTCTTGTATTTACTCGAGTGATGTAATTTTTGAATAGCTTAAGGCATTTCAAAAATGTTTAGCAAGGCAAATCCTTTTTAAACGTCGATTTTCCCCAGGACCTCTTGTGTTTTTGTTGCGGTCTTTTGGGCACTTTGCATACACATATGCATATATGCTCTATTATTGTTATTAATAATCATAAATCATGTGTTTTTTTCACAAGCAGGGTAAGTAAGGTGAAGAAATCCCATTCAACAGGAGTTTGACTCAAAGAGCGCCATTCAACACTGCTAACTATAAAATAAGGCCTTTTCCAGCACTGAAGAAGTAAGGTTATGTTTTAAAATGGCTTGCAGCACTTAAAGTCTCAAGAATCCTTTATGATACATATTTTTATCAAGAAAACTAATAAAAACTATGATAAACAACAGGAAATTATCCAACACTGCTGCCAAATGAAAAAAAATAGATCCCAAAACAGGAAAGTATATGCTTATAACCTTGCCCTCTCAGCTTCGAAACAAAGAAAGTGGCCAAACACAAGAAACAAGAAAACAAAAAATGACGCAAACAAATTTGTAATGAAATTTTGTATGCTGACATTTCGAAAAATTGCTTTTTAACCTTTGTGCTGTGCCGCTGCCTCTGTTCGCCCCCAGAAACTGCAGTTACTTCGTGTGTGTCAGTGACATGTTAGACGTGTATCTGTATCTCGACTCCTCGCCACGGGTGGTGCCACGACCCGGGGTAAGGACAGGAATGTCGTTCCAGTCGGGACACTTTTACATTAAAAGAAAATATTGCCTAGTTTTGGAAATATCTAAAAGATTTTACTAGCAGGGTTGTAAAGGAAAATAAAATACTGGTTTAAGTATTCATTTTCTTAATTAAAAGATAAAATTACTAGGTTTTTAGTTTGTCGATAATGTAGACCCTATACTCTTCTTTTAAATATTCCTCACCTAGATTTATGTTTTAAATATTTTAAAAATAATTTATATATTTTTTTTTCAGTGCAGCAAAGCAAAGTTCTGTGTGCAGCTTGCGAAAATCTGTAAACCGAAAAGTCTGTGACATGTTTTTAAGTTTCTCAGCTTGGCATGCAGATTATTATTAGGTTGTCCGTCCGTCTGTCCGTGTGTCCGTCCGTCTGTCCGCCTGTCCGTATGTCCCTGTTTCCCTGTGTCCGTCTGTCCGCCAGTTTGTTCATCTCTTTAGCATCGTACACTGCTGTCGCCTGCCAGGTGAGTCTCCAAAAAACTTTGCCCATGTCCAGTGACACAGGGTGAACTTCCTACAGTAGAGTTAGTAGAGATTCAGGGGCGTAGCTCAAAAGGGGCGCTATGCCTGTGCCATAAGTTTTGTTCTAACAAACCAATTACTCGCACCAATTTTCCGAAAACAGGCTGACTTTCCTTTAACCTCCATGGATGGATGCAGCATGATGGAAGAGTTCGACTTTGAGATATCCAAAAAGATATATACATATGTATATATATCTGCAGACAGAGTGACAGAGCCAGACTGAGATGGAGGAAAAGAGATAGGCAGCAGAAGCTGAAGAAAATACAAATACGACTTTGAGTTACTTTTTCATTATTTTTCCAAAGAGTTTGTCCTTTGGCGTGTGCCATACACTTGCAACTGAATACACTGAGGAAAGTTTTATTCAAATAATCAAGAATTATATAAATATGCTAATAATTAAATAAAAAAAAGTCATTAAATTTTTTTGAAAACCATTTTTTTGTCTATATCTATCTCTATTTTTTCTCTGTATAGCTTCTTTCACTCTTGGGCTCTTTTTCTGCGGCAATGTGTGTGTTGCAATGTTCAAAACATTGGCAGATGTCGCCGCACT
Organism: Drosophila bipectinata; assembly: GCF_030179905.1. Lineage (NCBI taxonomy): Eukaryota > Metazoa > Arthropoda > Insecta > Diptera > Drosophilidae > Drosophila > Drosophila bipectinata. The sequence continues at coordinate 10,443,871 of NC_091734.1, forward strand.
AGCAAAAGTTACGAGAGCGGCAAGTGGAAAGTGGCACGGGAAAAAAAGAAGTGGGTGGGTCCTGGATGGCTTAAGGTGGTTTTAGGGTGGCCCAATCTGGCCGAGTGTGGGTTGTCTTGGGTGGCTGAGACAAGACATGCCAGCCAGCCAAGTCAGCCGTCGTCGAGTAACAAGAAAATAACCAAAAAAAAAAAAACTGAAACATACAAACACATCCATATGAAAAAAGTTGTTTCAAGTTTTTCATGATTTTTTTGTTGTATGTTTTCTAAAAATTTGTTGCTATTGTTTTTTTCTTTTCTTATTTCCATCCAGAATTTTCCGAGTTTTCCACAAAAATTTTTTGGTTGAAATGAAGAAAATGAGAAATATTTTTTTTTCTTTCAATTTTGGCCAGATAATTATTTATTACCTAAGAGAGATAGAAATATTTAATAATAAAAAGATAAGTATATAGTACTTTTACTATTAAAATATGAAAAGAGAGTATATTAAATAATTCTACTATTATATAACAAAAAAATATTCAGAAACTATGGAGTATACTTTTCTTTTATGTTTTCAAGAGTTTTTTTTGAAGAAAATACAAATTTTTTTAAGTTCAAAAATACCAAAGAATCTTTAATAATGGAAATTTAAAACTAAAGAAATATTTAAAACATATTTTCTATATGTTTATTAATTAAACTACAGCATATCACAATTGCTAAACATTTAAAATAAATTTTAAACCCCTTAAATAACATACTATTACAAAACTGAAACGATAGACTCCCCCTCCCCCTCGATAGAAAAGAAAAAAGATTTGCTAAATTGATTCATAAATGTTAATATTTAAATCGCCTTAAATCTGACGATTGAGCTGCCTTCGCCATTAGCAGGGGCGGGGTGTGAGAAATTGTCAAGGACCTGCTGGCAAAGGGATCGCTTAAGGACGAGCAACTTTCGAGGAGATCTGACATGTTGCATGTGTGGCAATGTGGGTGTCACCGCCTGCGGTTGTTCTTAGTCCGGGATTAAGACGCATTTTTTGGCCAGGGGCAGGGGCAGGGGGTTGTTCTAGTGCGACATAATCTTCCCTCCACCCCCTCCCTTGCCCCATCTTTTTTAGCCGCTTAACTTTTTCCACTTGCATTTTGGCCCCGCTTACAGGATATTATGGCAAAAAAATAAAGAAAAACGAAGCGCATGTTGTGTGCGCGTTGTAAAAAGTTTTTAATTTTTCTTTTCAAACATTTAACTAAAAGAGCAAGTTCAATCCAAACACCCAAGCCCAAAGTCCTTAAAAAAAAATAATAAGAAAAAGAAAAAGATGGAAAATGAGAATCCCCATTTTTCCTTTTGGCCTGAAACTCATAACTTTGGCCTGGAAAAATATCATACGCATAAAACAACATACGATGCAATCTGCCTGACGTCGACTGCACTTTTCCTCAACTCCTTCCGCACTCCGGCATAGGTTTTCCTCAGCGATTTTCCTCCTTGTTGGATGTTGGGCGGTTTATTTTTCTTTTAATGAAACATTTGTTGCCCGGCGGCATTATGACGATTATTATTATTATTATGAGGCATGCAAAAGTTGCCGTTAAAGCATCGTGTAAAATAATATTTAGATGGCAACTTTCTGAAGCTTTCCAGCTTTTCATTCGGCAGGCAGCAGTCTGCGCGAGTCTGCGGCCAAAAAAGCCTCTGGCCTGGCTTAATTAAATTTGCGGATGGAAAGCCGAAAAATCCAAGCCCACGACAACTGAAGACCGCCAAAAACTGACTGAGACTCTCTCCTAACTCTTCTACGAAAATTAATTGAGTCCCTGTGGAAAATATCCTTCTTAGTTTCGATCCAAGGAAACCTTTCAAAAATTCTTTAGCTTTCCAGCACAATTTTCCAACTTGGTTGACGAAATTAATTTTCCTTTGTTGTCACCACAAATGGCACGAAATGTGATTTGTAAAGTGTGAGGCCACAGGATTTGAATGCACTATTTTGATTTTGATTTTCGGTTTTGATTTTGTTGTGACGGCAAGAAGCCTTTCGATGCCATTTCGTCCTGCTACAGGATTATAGACCCTTCTCCGGCCACTCTCTCTCGCCGGGCATCGACATTTTGGCCAAAAGAGCACTTTTATGTCTTCGGCAGACGGTGATTTTAATTTGTATTTTGGTCATAATAGGAGCTATTTTTAGTTTACAAATTTTAGTTTGTAAATTATACTCTTTTAGTTTTTAAAACTCTACTTTCTCATTTTTGGTTTTTAATTCTTACAGACTATAAAATAGCCTTCGCCTTCTAAAGCATTGAAAACTCCTTTATAGATCTTAATATGACTGACTAATTGACTTTCGAAGCAGGATAATTGGTAAATGGCCAGGCAGGCAGGCAAGCAGATCCTTGACTCCTTGGGGTGGCCGAAAAATAAAGGACTCGGAGCATATGTCCTTTGGGAAGCTGGGCCGCCATAATCATAATACGGGATGGATGGAAAAGTCTGTCTGGTGCGATAAGAAGCGAGTCCTTTTGTAGTTTGTCCTTTTGACAAGAATTGCTGTCCTGGACTGTGGTAGCTCTGTGGATGGTTGATGGAAAACAGGATGCGGGCTGGTCCTATTTGGTCCTGTTTTTGTGTGCGGTCCTTTCCTGTGTCCTGTGTCCTGTGGCAGCAGTGTCAGTGCCAGAAGTCGTCCACTTTTTGGTTGGCTAAATCATCTAAAACAATTTGGCATTAACATTAACGACAGCCATCGGTGGGCGGTATCGATGGCGATGTCTCTTCATTATATTGGGCCCTTTCTGGTCCTTTTTTGGTAGGACTTTATGATGACGTTACCCCCCTCTCAGCACACCGGCTCGTCCTGTAATGGAATTCAATAAAAGCTGAGAGTGCAGAAGGCAATCGTTTCGACACGAAATCCAATAGCTTCACCCCACGGCTATTGACTCTGCACCGGAATCGAGGGGGGGTTTTCTGGGGCTTTTCCGGGGTTTTTCCATCCACCCCCCCATACCCCGTTATCCCCCAGTCCTCCGAAAAAGTGGCATGAAAACTCATCAGCCTGTCGCTTGTCGGGCTCATTTGTTAATTTTCAGCAATATCGGCGAGTGGCCGAAGGATGTTGCAAGTCCTGCCTGCTGTCCGCTGTCCAATGTCTCCACTGCCTCCAATCTGGGGGGCGAAACATTTAACATACGACAGCAATATATCCTTTGGAAAATGGCAAAGGATGTATGGGGTATATAGGATTTTAAGGGCTACAATGTCCCTACTATTATTTTAAGAACGTTTATGTTTATGATTGTATTTTATACTATTTTTAGAACTATATAATAAAATTCTTAATAAATATTGTGGTTTCTTAAAAAATACCTTAACTTTTCATGGAAAATTCTTCAATACTTTTTACTCAAAATCCTTCCCTTCATCCTCTTCTCAAATCCCCAAAAAAAATCTCATCAATACCAAAAGTCCAAAATGTGACCGCATTTGTGATGCGACTTGGCCGCTGAACTTCCTGCACGCAGCCTCATTAACCCCTAGTTAGCCCCAACCCACTCCTTAACCCCTTAACCCCAGGCGTTGGTGGATTCGCACCCGGGCTAATAGGAGAGTCAGAAGGGCAGTTCGATTGCCAATTTCGGGCCAAACAGGCAAATAACTTGGACAATCCGTCAGGGCTACCAAAATGGAATTGAATGGCTCGGTTTTCGGATTGCCATTGGAATTGGAATTGGAATTGGTCATTAGCTTCATATTGGCAACTGGAACGAAGTGACTTGGCCCGATAATCGCATTGGATTTGGCCCAAAACGGTCCAACCAGAAGGTGCAATTTCCCACTGGTCACTGGGCCAATTGCCATTCAAATTGCTTTTGTCCTTGTAGCTTCAAGGATTAATCGCCTTGAGATTGAAGAAGTTGACAGATTTTAAATGAAGTTTTTTTTTTTAATTTTCCAAGCATTAATAGCCTACACGGTAAGCTATATTTTAAATATTATATTCTTTATATTCTTACAGATTTTACAAGGGGTCTTCATTAAAAACTTGAAGAAACATATTTTTTATTTAGAATTTATGAAGATTCATAATGAATCAATATAGGAATCATTTAGAGTCCTAGAAGAGTAGAGAAGCGAAGATAAAGACATCTAAATGGCCCAGATATGGGCACATGGGCAAAAGTATAAAAAAAACTTTTAAAAATATGTGGTATTTAGATTTTGGATGTAGATTTATGAAGAATCCATATAGAATTCGCTTGAGGTAATCCGCCCAGCGTATGGATAAGAATTATAAAAGATATAGACATTGCAAAGGGTCCCTATAAAACAATAAAGCATTTTAGAAGAGGTAGTCCAACAAAAATGGGGGAAAAAATAATATTTATTTCTTGAAAATCGTTTTAGAAAATCTTACATATCTCAATAATCGGATAAATATTGGCCAGAAATCGCCTTGGCAAGTGTATATGCCTTCCCAGGGCAGTAGTTTTTGTGTTTCTTAATTGTTATATAATACTTCCCATCTGTAAAGGATATTTATACGTCGGTTAGCAACGAAATAGACTTTATTCCGTCATCCATTCCAGAACTGACTTTATTTTTAAGGGTCAAGCTGTCTCAGGACGTGAAAAAAGGACAAAGTGGTGGACAACAACGAGGACGAGGACGTGAACGTGGGCGTGGACGTAGAGGAGGAGCAGCAAGTTGCTTTTATTGCATTTGCTCTGGAAGAGAACGGGTGGAAGTGCCCCATTCCCTCTGATCCTGCCAGGATGTCGATTCCAATAAACGGGACAGACATTAACCCAAGGAGGGGTGTGTGTGTGTGGCATATGTGGGCTATCTGCCATCGCCTGCCACTTTAATTAATTTCTTTAAGTTCATTAACGTTTGACTTGCCGGGGATACAGTGCACACACAGTACAGTGCGGAACAAAACAGACAGCCATCAGACAGCAAATGGGTGGCGATATTGGAAGGGCACTCTTATTCGCCATTTGACGACATTGTCATCCTTGCGACTCCTTGCCCGATGTCTGCCTTTCGCAGCCCACAGCCCAGAGCCGGTAAGGACGATTTCCTGGGTGTCCTTCGAGGGCTGTTGTGTCACTTTGGTTATCCTTGTGTCACACCCTCTTGGGATGGCAGAAATTAAGATTTTCCAGGCGAAAATTGGCACTGTTTTTTTTTTTATTAACCTGAATGAATACCTTTAGTTTCTTAAAATAAAACAGGATAGATTTTGCAATTTCTGGAAAAAAAATAAACCGGTATGGGACTACAAAGGAGTATCCTGTTTAATAGACAGTTCATAACATAAAATTTCATTTGTAACGAGAGAAATTAGGTTACCCTGCTGAGGGGTAGTACGGGATGCTAAATATTAATTGTGTTTATCCAGGAGTCGGTCGGTGGGTCGTTTAGTGTGCCATGTGGGCATTAAAGAATTCTAGGACTCTGTCTGGCACTCAACTTTTGGGCTTGACCCCATTCCGCGGCATGTATCCTCTTTTGAGGCTGTATCGCTGATGGCTTCCCGGCTGCATCCCGGCGGATCCTTAAACCGTTCGCGTTCCAATTCATTTTTCAAAGCCATCCTGCCACGATGGCCAGAATGGCAGCAACACCTTGGCCAACAAAAAACCCGCCACCATGCGCCATCAGGCAGCAGCGACCATTGGGCCATTGGGCCGTGGATGTGTTTTTTCAACGTTCATTTTTTGGCAGCTCATGAATATTCATAGACATGAGCGCCCCCAAAAAGGACCTCCGATGGCGTGGGCTATCTGACACAGTCAGCATTCCAGGGGCGTTTTGGCCAAAAAGGGTGGCGCGTTGTGGTATGGGATGGGGAAGGGGGTGTTACCAACAACATTATGCCGGCAGTATTTTGAGAATGACTCGCCTTAAGGTGGCGGAGTTGGGAATTCAAAAACTGTCGAGTGGCTTACATTCTGCGGCATCATACGGAAACCCATTAAAACGAAGAAAGTGCTTTCCAAAATAATCGTTGCATTAGATGGGTTCTTGTTCTTGGGAATTCTTACCTTGCTAATAGTTATGGGCTTCGTATTACTTTTGTTTTTCACGTTTTTTTCACTTAATTTTTAGACTTGGACTTTTTAGACTCACTTTTTAATGCTCACGAGGTTCCAGGTTATAATCGATACGTCATTTTATTTTCACTTTTCGTTCAGTGCTGGTTAAGGTTTAGTGTTTATCGGTATGTGTTTATCGTTATATATCGTTATAATATCGTTATCGCAAAAATAATTTAAGAACTCTAAATACATGAGATCGTAGTAGACTTAAGATCAAGATCAAGATCACAAAAGATCTTAAGAAAAAAACTGATAAAATATATAGATATCGATAGGCTTTTTGGCTGTCTCATATCTGTATATTAATAAAAAGTGTTGAAAAACGTTGAGTGTTGAATAGTGTCAAGAGTATGCACGAGTATGGTCCGTCTGTGGAATCATTTCGTATAAAACGAGGTTCTGTCCTGAAAAGAATCAGTTTCTGTCTGCCTTAAAGCACTAACCATACAGCATATAGACAACCCATTTCATACAACGAAAATGGACGCGAAAATTTCTTGCTACAGGCCCCAGCAGGCCCCAGAGCGGATTTCTTACGCTCTCTTACGCTCATCGTTCGTTCATCTTACGCTCATTCTCGCATTAAATGTTTTCTGTTTCTCAGTCTCTAAACGGAGCGCGATGAAGAAGGTTGGCCTGCGCTTCGGTTGATCTTTGTATGTATGCGTGTCACACATTCACATACATGGGTGTATGTGTGCGTGCGATTTCGTTTCGAAGCCAGCGCACAAAATTTTGATTTTTCTTACTTTTAAGGCTTGCTACCCTAACAAAATTCGGGTATTCGTTATTTGATGAAATGACGAAAGAAATTATATTATTTTGTATATTATATTTTTTTATTATTTCAGCATACATTTTTAATTTATTTAGGAATAAGATTAAGTGTTAGTAGTAAAATGTTTTCTGTATATATATTTTTACGAATCATTAAAAATCAATATACTGAGAAAGTGTCAGAGTATATTTCGGTCGGAGTCACTTAAAGCGCCGTTTGCTTTTAAGTTTTTGTTGTTCTGCAAGAGGCTTGTGCATGCCTACTCTAACGATGGAATGATTTTTAGGGGAGGGTGAAGACGGGTGAAGAATTAAATTACTTTTTAAAGTTATTATATATAAGGAAATATATATAAGGAAATTATTAAATTAACGACAATAATTTAATTAAATCTCACAATAACCCAAAATATAATAACAAGTGCCTGAAAAATTGTAAACAAAAAAGGTAAACAAGTCCATCAGCTGTTTTCGTGTCTTCACCCTCCCCTAAAAATCATTCCATCGTTAGAGTAGGCATGCACAAGCCTCTTGCAGAACAACAAAAACTTAAAAGCAATCGGCGCTTTAAGTGACTCCGACCGAAATATACTCTGACACTTTCTCAGTATATTGATTTTTAATGATTCGTAAAAATATATATACAGAAAACATTTTACTACTAACACTTAATCTTATTCCTAAATAAATTAAAAATGTATGCTGAAATAATAAAAAAAAATAAAATAAAAAATAATATAATTTCTTTCGTCATTTCATCAAATAACGAATACCCGAATTTTGTTAGGGTAGCAAGCCTTAAAAGTAAGAAAAATCAAAATTTTGTGCGCTGGCTTCGAAACGAAATCGCACGCACACATACACCCATGTATGTGAATGTGTGACACGCATACATACAAAGATCAACCGAAGCGCAGGCCAACCTTCTTCATCGCGCTCCGTTTAGAGACTGAGAAACAGAAAACATTTATTGCGAGAATGAGCGTAAGATGAACGAACGATGAGCGTAAGAGAGCGTAAGAAATCCGCTCTGGGGCCTGCTGGGGCCTGTCGCAAGAAATTTTCGCGTCCATTTTCGTTGTATGAAATGGGTTGTCTATATGCTGTATGGTTAGTGCTTAAAGACAGTAAAGAACTCGCTCTTATTTTCTTTTTATTTTTCTTTTTTAATCTTTGCAACTTACATTGTTTTTTTCTAATAATTTTGTATTTATGTACTTTATTTTTTTTGTTATTTTTTTCGATGATTCTTTCTTTCCTCCTCGTGCTTTAGAAAGGAAATGTTGGCCGATCATTTTATAATTTTTATTTTCATTTTGAAATCTTATTATCTTTTATAAATTTTTTCATAAAAAAAAATAATTTTTTTTACTTCAATTGGATAAATGGAAGATAATAGCCATTTAAAGTAGCAAAATTATAGGAAGGAGCATTTGTTACAAGGCTGTTGTTGCTGGTTCCGGATCATTTCTAAGAACTAAAGTATTGTAAACTAAATAATAAGACTGACCCATGGGTTATGGCGTTGGGGCGATCGACTCCAGAGCACAGGTCTCGACTAGGAACCTTCCTCATTCAAACCATTTCCTAAATATCTTTTTATTTTTTTTTGATTTTTTCCATCCGATCAGGAAATAAAGTACGGGTTTGTAATCAGCGAACCCAGAAGGGCCTTTCCTTATTCAACCCATTGCCGACCATTTAAGCAATTTTAAGCAATCATAGTCAATTTCTTTTTTTAATTAATTTGTTTTTAAACCTCTTTTATTTTTGTATTCTTTCTTTCGTTGGTTCCTCTGTTCCTGCTGTTTCTGGTGGGAAGTGCTGGTGGGAACTCCGTTTAAGTCTACGCGCTTACCAACTCAAGAAAACCTATTCTGTTTATGTTTTCTTTTTTTTTTTTTTACTAACTAACAAACTAACTAGCTTACTAACTAGTATTAAGTTTTGTGTTTTTTTTTTTGAGAGAGTTGCTTACTCGCTAAATTGTTAAGTGCAATATTGGATTACATTCAATGCAGTCTGCTGCATCTTTTTTTTTGATATTTTTTTCACTTCAATTGGATAAATGGAAGATAATTGCCATCCAAAGTAGCAAAAGTATAGGAAGGCTCTATTGTTACTAGGCGGTCGTTGTTGGTTCCGGATAATTTTTATGAACTAAAGTATTGTAAACTAAATAATAAGACTACCCCATGGGTTAAGGTCACATGTCTCGACTGAGCCGGGGTATTCATCGATGCTGGGGTGTCTCTTCTATCGGTGTGGATGGATTCTCCATCTTACTTATTCTTCCTACGATCTTCGTGGCTGTCTATCAATACAAAATATTTTATATAAAATATAAATACATATTTTTTCCAAGTTTTACAGATTTTTTTGAAAATCAGAGGCACAACACTGACATTTTTTCTTATTCGAATTTTTAAAAATTAAACTTCATACCTACATAGGTCACAAATTTCATATAAAAATAAAACCTTATAGACCTTTTGATATTCGTATTATTATTAAAAGAATGATTGATTGAATTTCTAAATATTATACATTTGGCTAAACTATAGCTCAGAAAATAAAAATGCAAATATATATAATGAAATGCAAACTAAAATAATAGCAATAAGTTTTTCAAGGAATCTCAATCATTGATAAATTAAATAAATAAAGAAAAACCATAAGATTGCACGCCTTGATATATTATAATTGTTTAATGCTAAAGGCAAAATGTAAAATAACCAAGTGATCGATTTGGAAGAGTGCATGACGAGGCTCCAGACCTTCTAATCCTTTGCCGAGGACTGCTGTCCCTGCTGATACTGCTGCTGCTGATTTTAAACATGATTTTGCTGATCCTGCTGTTGCTCTTGTGTATTATCGGTAGTATCGATGTCCTGTTTGGTGTCTTTGCTTTCCTTGGGCATGGCGAAGCGTTGGGTCCAGTGGCGGGCGATCTTGTCGTGCTCATTGCGATTGGTCTTGTACTGATCGGCAATGCACATGACCAGCGGATCGTCCGGATTGCATTCGCCCATCAGGACATAGATGGACAGAAGGACCTTGGCCACGTTCATGACGGGCGACCAGCGCTCACCAAGAACATCCAGGCAAATGGCACCGCGGCTATCCACGTTGCAGTGATAGATTCGGGTGGTGAACCGGATGCGGGGCGGCCGAAACGGATAGGTCGGCGGGAAGCGGATGTCTAGCCGGAAGTACCCGCCCTCGTAGACGGTGCCAGTGGGTCCATTAATGCCCGCCGTCCAGTGTAAGAGATCGTCACGAAGCATGTCAGCGGAGCAGTTTGGCGGTGGCTGCTTTCGGATCTCCTGCAGCTCCCGCTTGATTCGCACTGAACAGCCATTTAACGGTGCTGCCACCATCGGCGAAGGAACAGATGGCCCGGTGGTGTTGCCTAGCACAGAGCGGGCAACCGGGCATGTCATCACCGGTGGACGGTGACTGGTGCTGGGAACGGCCTCGTCCTCGGAACTGCTCATGCTGCTGATCGACGGTACTTCTATGGGCGCATCTGGTTCCTGATCCTCCTGCTCTTGTTCCTGGTTCGCTTCGGTTTCCATTTCCGGTGGATCGCTGGACATCCTGACTTCTATTGTATTCTCAGAGCTTGGTTAAGATTTCAAAAAAATAAACATATATTTTAAGTTTGTGCGTTGAGAATTTGTATGTTGCTCCGTATTCGGTTCGGATAATTTGGAGATTTTGATGAAGGCCTTCACATGATTCCGATTTTGCCAGGTCGCTTTGTTTGTTCCCAGAAAACAAGCAAGGCTTTTTAGGGCGAAGTAAGTCAGTGGAGCGGTGAAATGTAGACGAAAGGCAACTGAATGTCAAATAAAGTCAGATTCGATCCACATCCATCAATTGTTTTTATAAAATTATTTAAAAACGGCTAGCAATAAACATTTAGTTTCTAGTTCTTAAGCTCAAGTGGCGGCCATTTTGATTGTTGATTCGTAATGGCGGCAGTGCCAGATACATCGTTTACCAACACTACATGCTCGCTGAGTTATCGAGCTATCGATGATTAGTGATGCCAGATTTTCTTAAGAGAATTTTAATATATGGGCTTTTGATAAAAAAGGCTTGTTCTTAATTCCCAGCTTTTTTACAGTTTTGTTTTATTTAAAAATTTGTATTTATAGTGCCTTCAATTTTTTGATAATACCTGATGGCACCACTTGCAAAGCAGTGTTGGAAATCGCTAGATACGTGGAGTGACCATTAAAATACAAAAGTCTGCTAATAAACATTAAAAAGCATGGTTTGAAAATAAAAACTAGAATAAATAAACACAATTTGAGTTACTTTTAATTCAAAAAAGCAAGCTGACATTTATTTACTTTCTAAGTTCCTTAAAAACATTATTTTAGAAGCTTGTGCCTTTTCTGTCACTTTAGTTTTCGTAATTGTGACTTACTTGTCCTTATATTTTTCAGTTATTCGTAAACTTTTGCCCGGTTCAGGCTTTTCCAAAACGGAGCGTAAATTTATATTTTGTAACTAAAAATTAAATTCAAAAATTTAATTTAAGTATGAACTGTGTAATGTGCCAACGTGCCATTCTTCGGCCCTTCTCGCGGGTGACCACTCCGCAGGTCTGTGTGTGCAAAATGGAGCACTACCAATGCCTCGAGTGTGACGAAAGCATGGCCTGCCACTGCGGATTCTGTGGCGGGACCACACACTTGCTCAGCGTCAAATTGCACCTCGAGTTGGCTATGTCACCACGCACGACTTCTCCAACCTCACAGCCAATCAAGAAAGGAAAGATAGTCCTCTTCCAGAACGATAATCCTGCCAACTTGTCAGTCGACTCCAAAAAAAACCGCGGAAACTACGTTTTGGAGAAGAAAAGGGACCTTTTGGAGAGGAAGCGCTCCCTATCGGAGGTAGCAGAGCGAAAGGATGTAGGGGTGATGACGCGAAGTCGCAGCAGTTCTGTGGCCAATGAGAAGACTATTTGTACTAAATCACAGCGCGAGGCCAATGCCAAATCAGCCAATCCGACCGAGGAGTCGGAACCGACTTCACAGAATTTCATGGTCCCAAAGGATCCTCGAAACAGTGAGCGTGATGGAAATCTGAGCGGCGTCTCGTTGTCAGTGAGTTTGAAGAAGGCGTCGAAGCAGGTTAACCCGGCTTTGTTAAAGTTAGAGCCTGAAAAGAAGGAGGTCGGCACCGAAACGGAGCGCGGGAAGATTGTGTTGCCGGTGAAGTATGATGTTCTTGGCCGGCCACACATCTACTCCTTATCACTTCTAGGCTCCAATCCTCTCAACGCAAATCCGAATGCACTTTGCAACTTGATTTCCATGGTAAAGGGAATTAGAACTCTAAAGATTGATTATTTTTAATCCAAACAACATCCTTTCAGGTACGCCGTGTGGTCTATACGGGACGCACTTGGCAGGCATGGCACTCGTCGATCGTGTCATGTCCGACAGTCTACTTCGATAAGCTCATGAAGCTTCGCAAGGGTGTGATGTCGGTGCAACTGCCGATCGCCATGGAGGACATGTTGAAGAACTTTAATGTGGCCAAATGCCCAGAGTTTAATTGCTCGTCAAGTATCTTTCTGGAAGAACTAAACGATCACTTGGTGAATTGCCATCGTTTCTGGACCATCTCAAAGATTCGTCTAGGGCAGCCAAAGATCTTCAGCTTGGATCTTCGCCTGACGCTTCGCAACGTGCCCAAATGCCATGCCGTAATGCTGTTGAAGAACGTGGTCACGGGCTTTGGAAAGGATGTGGTAAAGGATCTTCTGCCGATAATGGTGATGAGCATGCATATCAAGCTGGGTGACATTACGGCCGACCCGAACTCGGAAGAGGAGTTGACCGTAGTATGGGCCACCACCGTCAACTCGGAGCTCCTGCCTCTGCGCATCACTCTCACCATGTGGTCGTTGGAGGGCGATAGACCCGAATGCATTGTATCCTACACTGGACAGCCGTACGACTTGCGAACCAGCCGCCGCCCTCTGAAGGTTCTAAAGAGCGGACGCGTCATTATCCTGACTTCCGACCAGGTGGCCGGGCTGACCCAGAACGGCAACGAGATGGTGGGATTTCAGATCTCCGCCAAGATGGACGTCAGTCCCATGCTCACCGAGGATGCTCCCGAGGACACCGAGACCCAGGATGGCAGCGACGATGAGTCCTCAGATGGAAATTTAAAGAATTAATAATAATAATTTTTGTTTGTTATTATTTGAACTCTGTATGTATCTATATACAACTTGTATTTTTGTGTTAATAATAATATTCTAAGCCTTCAAGCTAAATGAATTAAAATTGGGTAGTACTTTATTTCCTTGGTAGTCTTTAATGGAAATCACTTTACGATTACCAACACTAAAATACCTAATGAACCTGTATCATGGTGTCTACCTTATAGGATATCTGTAGGAAACAATTCCGGCTATCAAAATTGTATATCCTTTAAGAACACTTTGTAGAGCTCCTTTAAATACCCAAATCGAATTGGCTACTTTTTTATTTTGTAGGAGATTTCTTTCGCATATTTTTCCAGCGCTGTGGAAAATTAGGAAAGTGAGAAAACAGGACAGGATGATGATGTGGCCAGGACGAAAAATTACAAAAAAAAAAAGCGAGAAGATCTAAGGAAAGCGACACTCAATTTGCGAAATGCAATAAATTGAATGAAAAGTGTGAAAATGAAGAGGAGTCATCAGCAACAGCGACAACACTAACGACCAAAAAGAGACAGAGAATCGGGGGGTAAACGAAATACCGGATAGAGATAGAACGACAGAACGGGGATAGAAAGAGATGGAACAGCGCTAAGAAAGCCAGAAAATGTAAATGAAAATTCAAGAAAATTTAATAATAAAAACATCAGCATAAAGTGAAACGCATAAAATCCAATGAAATGTAAAAGGCGCCCGCTGGACTTCGTTCTTCCATCTTCATCATGTTGTGTCCTTGTTTTCTAACGCCCTCTATCGTACCATCTCTTTTCGATACCCCATTGCGCCATCTCTTTCTAGTCCTGCGAATGTTCGGATGGATGTGTGTGTGTGTGTGTGTGTGTTGAAAATAGCGTCGGGTAATCACATTTCTCTGGTATAGTGTCCTGCAGCCGGCAGGATATGCTCAATTGAACATGTTGATTGCTGACAGCACCGAGTCCTGACCCACCGACTGAGTCCCAGCACCGCCGTACCGCCGCACCGTCGCACCACTGCAAATGAGGAGTCAATTGAAAATCAAGTTAGAGCTGGCTTTAATGGAATTAGTTCTACATGGCAGCGAGGCATCTGCGAGATGCAAAGCCAAGGATTCGTGCGAATACAGTTACGGAAGTTCCTCTTCCACATCCACTCACTCACCCACTCACCTGCCACCTGCCCGCAGTAACTAGATATACATATGTATGTATGTTCAAATATACATATATTTATTTATAGTAGAGGTCAGGGATATAGCACAATAGAAATTCCTTTGTGAGAAGATCCTAGTTATAAGGTATACAAAATTAATCACAAATTATGTGGTTTACATCCATAAATATCCATAACCATTAATATTCTGTCGTACAATTTAAATCTTTATGATTCATAAATCATAAACCTTTTGTATTCTGGGATAGCTAAGAGCCATAAGGTATTAGGTTTAAAAATACAACTAACATATTTTATTCGTTTCCATAAAATTAAAGGATAATAAAATATTAAATTAAAATCCTAATTACTTCCAAAGCTCCCAAATATGGATATATTGCAAATATCAATTCTAATCGGTTATTTATTGACAATTAAATTATATTCTGCAACTGCCAAATCCCGATAGTTCTACCAATTCCCCCCGTATTGTACGTGTAGCTGACACACCTGGGAAAACATTTAAATGGAGCTCGTTGAAAAGCGTGTAAATGAAGTTAGAGGCACACCCGTCACACTGCCACTATCGTTAGCTTTTTTTTCACCTAAAAAACATCCATCCGGATACCCTGGAAATGATGGGTATTTTTAGCCATTTACTTAGTCCCCGTTTTAGGGCTTTCAAGTCGTACTATATGCCATTGAAATCAAATGGTCTTGTGTTTAGGGAAAATACTAAATAACAATGCCGTCTTCGAGCCCTCGAAGCGAAAAACTATAAAGCCAAAGAAATGGCTTCGAGGACTCGCCAGAAATGATTGAATGAGGGACTTGAATGGTTGAGGGAATTGGTGCATGAATCAATGAATGAGTGAGTGCACGAAGGGCAATGCCGTGAAGTCTGAAGCACTGAGAGAAATCACTAAACAGAAAGCCTTACAACTTTAGAGATTTATTTATTTTCGGATATCCTTTTGTTCTGACAGTGCTGTCTGGAGAGTGGTTGTGAGTTGGCGGTTGCCTGCCGTGGAGTGGGTGGTTTCGGTGGTGCGACAGCTGATGGGTTATTGGACGCTTGTGGTGCCCGGTTCCCGGTACCCGGTACCCGGTTCTCGGGGTCCTTTTGGGTCCTTTTTGGTCCTTCTCGTCTGCGCTCCCTGTATGGCTGCCCTCTTGTGTTGTGTTGTGTAACTGCCTTTGTAGCTTAATTGAATTTAAGTGCGACGCACAATATGCAATATTGCAAAATGAATCATCACAAGCATCCCCAGGACCTGCTCCCCTCCCCTAAGCCCACCAAAAACCATCACCGCACTTTCACAATTTTCCGTGTGAATTTTGAGTTTTTGTGGCGCGGCTTGTCGCTTTACTTCAAGGTTCCTGCTTTTCAGTTTTTCGTTAAATTTCTAGGATATTTTTTCCTTTTTTTACACCGAGAAAAAAGGAGAGTGCTTAAAAATATATAATTACTTGGGTGTCAAGTGAGTACTCGCCGAATGTGAACGAGTGCGGCTGAGTGAATGAATGCACTCATGCGACACTCACTCTTCCTTTTCGAGTGTCGGGGTGTGCTCTCAACTTTAGAGCATCGTTAAATGTCGCTTTAAAAAGTTTAACCCCTCCCTCCACCCTTTCTCCATTCCCTTTCTCTCCTAGCCATTTCTTTTTTTTTTGTAACCTTTTTTCTCACCAACCAGTTACGGCACATAAACAAACACTGCCAAACAAACAACTCCGATGCAAGGCTCCACCTTTCCATGTCCTGCATGTCCTGCACCTCCTGTCCTGCCCCAGCCCCACCCCCTTACACCACTGCAAATAAAAAGCACTGAGCGAAAATCGATGTGCATAAAAGAGTAGCCAACAAGTGTACAAAACAAAACAAGCCAAACGACTACGAAAATAAAAAAAAAAGTTTCGGAAAAAAGCGAAATATAAACGGAGGACGAGCCAGAAGAAAACTTGGACCAGTCCAGTACACATTAGAGAGCAGGTCCTTTTCCCTTCACAAGAATACAAAAAATTACGAAAAAATGTCAAAGGTTTTTTAGAACAAAAATCGAAGAATAGGTTACCCCTTGAAACTATCTTTTCAAGGATAGAAAACTTTCAAATATAGACCATAAAAAAAGGACCATATACTATAACTTCACTTATAAATGGTATGTCAACTTTTTTTATTATTTCTAAGGAATATTTTTAATAAGTGTGGAATATTAGGTTTATATTTTGGTTGAAATTAGTTACAAATCAGATTTAAAAATTGCCATAATTACCTTTAATAATTTTAAACATAATAGTTGGAGGGACTCCACAAAAATTGGAACTACATATACTCTAATAAAGCTTTAATAAAATATCTTTCTATGAAATAATTGCTGAAAAAATTACTGTAATAAGTAGTTTCTTTATCCCAAATACTCTCTTTATCCCCTCCATTACAGGGTATCAAAAATGCAGGAGCGTAGGAACAATTTGTTGGGCCGCGTTTTGGCGACCAACGCAAACGCAAACACTTGGCACTTGGCACTTTTTGATGTTGTTAGTGGCCATGTCTGCTTTTCAGTCTGGTTCTGTGTTGGTCCTCTATACTGCCAAAGGGAGCTGGGGAGGGGGCCTTTTTTGGGGAGAAGGTGGAGCGGATAGGAGCTGTTTTGGCCACTCCTGCAGGTGTCGCCGCGCAGACTTGCAAACTATGCACATGGCGGTAAATACTCTGCTCGCCACGTGGCCAAAACCGCGTTCCATTGCCGTTTCCGTTGGCCAACTACCAACTACTAGCAACTACTGGCCATCTACCACCGTGCCCAGGACACTGGCAGGACAGAAAGTCCTGGCGGGCGCTTAAATTTACTGCCCTCAGGCATTTCATTTGGTGTCGCGGCTAAACGGGGGGGCGGTTATACCTCCTAGGGAGAAGTCCTTCACCCCCAGATCCTGTTTTTTTCTTACACCCTCCTCCTACCGCCCCTTTGCCAAAAAAAGTAACAAAAATCGCCTAAAAGAAATAGGAACCCAACACAAAACAGTCGCAGACCGATATGCTACAGATAGGTTTGAATTTTTTGGCAGGACGTACCTATTTTTGTTTGTTTTTGGCCACTCAGGTTTCAGTTTAAGGCCAAAAATAGTTTTGTTCAAAACAGTTCAAAGATAAGGTATAGAGATATATATTTTCTTACGTTTTTGATATTTTTTTTTCGAAGATATAACATTTTTAAGGATTGAGGGTGCTATCACAAATATTCTACATAATCAATACGGTCTTACAGTTCGCAGCTCGTAGTAGTAGTAAAGTATTCATTCTTCCTTAAATTAAAATACATTTAAAGAATTTAAATGTTGAGTTGGATAATAAAATAAATAGCTTTACTAATTTATAAATTTTTAATTAAATAGACCACAATGACAAACAAGATAAAGAACGACTACAGTTCTAGAGTACAGCCTTATTAGAACATCACTTTTTAAGGTTTCACTTCCTTTAGATATAGTTTTAGGGTCCATGAGTACCATTTATGTTTTAAGAGGTAATCTTAAATATATAAATATTTATCCATTTTTCTTGTATCTATGTATATAACAAGAATTCGATTTATTTAATTTCGATTGCCAGTTTCCAGTCAGCTGGAGCTTGCAATTGCAATTGGCAATGAGCAGAGTTATCCAATAAGTCGAGGCTAATAATAAATTGAATCAACTTTAATTCGATCAACCGCCACTCCCCTCACTCGGAGGGCTCCCCCCTCCTCCTAGCTATTTGTGCCACCCACCATTTCACGCGGAAATCAAAGACGCTTCCTTATTTTTCTTTAGTTTAAATTGCAGGAAATTACTTTCCAGTGGGACTCGCTCGCTCCTCAAGACTTTTCATCTTTTTCGCCAGATATTAAACTCAAAGGTAAAGCCCCCGTGCTACTGAGGCGTGGACTGAGGGGTGGTGGTTAGAGTTGGAAAAGTCCTTGCCCGCCTCAGTCCCTTTGCGCTGACCATGCGGATATTGAGAAGAGCAGCGAAATCTTAACTGCTACTTATCGAGTCGCGCTTTCATTTTGGCCCCGTTGCCACGGAAATTCATCAAAATCATATAAACTTGTTCCCTGTTTGCTCACGCCCCAGCCCCGGTCCCGGACCCGGCCCCCCATCTCCCACTCTGCTATCCTATCCTTAAATCTCATCTCGAGGATTCGTCCTGCCTGGCTATGGCAGCATTGCGGTCTATCGTTTTGGCCAAAAACTTTCCGTCCACCATCTGCATGTTTTCTTACACGGTTTTCCACGATAATCGGCTTCTTCTTGTATTTGTTGTCCTTGTTTGTTTGTTGTTGTTGTTCTTGTTGTTGTTGTTGTTGTTGGTGGTGGTGGTGCGGATGTGTTTGCGGATGCGGATGCGAAGGCGGATGCCAAGGAGGAGGCGAATTTTGTTGGCGGCTGGGCTGCCAGTGGCACTTGAGCAATATTTGATTTTCTTCTTTGATGCCATTAGTTTTTCTTTTATTTCTTCTTTTTTTTTTATATTTTTTGATACTCTAAGTAAAGGGTATTTAAGATTTTAAAAGGGTTTTATTATTATAAAATTTAAGAAAATATTTAGTCATTATCATAAGGTTTTTGGTAAAAACATAACATATAACTTGGTCTGTTACATTTCTTAAAATTTTCCTTAAAAAACCTTAAAATTACAATATCAAAGTTAAGGTATACCATTCATCGACGTTTTTTTATAAGTGACAGCAGCATGTTGCTTTCGTCCTTTTGGTCCTGGGCCTCTGCCACCTGAAATGCCGAGTCGCTGGAGTCCTGAATCGTTTGAATCCCTGAATCTGGGCCTCCACCTGGTCGCAGTCACAGTCCGTTTCCTGGCGCAAATCGCGCACTCCAAGATAAACTTTTGTAAATGAAATTGCAAAATATATTTCTTTTGCTGCATCCCCGCCCAGGCATTACTTTCTTCCCTGTATACCCCTTCTATGCTCCCACTTTTCACCCACTTTCCCCATCGTTTCCCCCAGTAGTTTTCCCGCCCCCCGCTCTCCAGTTGCTCTCCAGCTTTCCACTTGACAGCTGAAGCAGATAATGCGTTTTGCCACTGTTGCATTGGCTTCGAATGGAGCTCGCGGGGTGGGGCAAAGAGAAATGGTGAAAGCGGAAAGGAGTCGTCCTTTTGATGCTTAGAAACCGTTCGAGTAATCAAAGCTCGACTTGAAGCAGCCAAGGAGCCGCCAAAGCAATCAGCTGTCGGGCCCAGGGAGCACCTGGAATAACAGTTTCCATCGCTTTTCTCCAATGAGCATTTCACTCTTTATGTGTGTGTGTGATTCTGTGCTTCTGTGTGAGTTGCATGTGTGAGTTGGCAAAAACAATCACAGAATTATATCGATTAGGGATGGTGACGTGACACGAAAGACCAATCCATCCATCGCTTATAGGACATTGTGACTAGAAACAGTAATTAAATATTTAAAAATTAAATTATTAAATTATTCAAAAAAATTAACATTTTTTTATAATTTCTTATAATTTTTAAGTTTATTAGTTAAAGTACTTTGCTTTTAAAAAAAACTATAGAAACTAAACTGTGCCCAAGAGGCGTATACTTAATGCTTTGGAACCTCATATATGGCAACATGGCGTATACGTGATGTGAGAGTACATCTTCAGCAAATAATCTTCAATCTATTTAAAATACAATCCCTAGGTGATTAACTTATCATTTACCTTTAAAAATGAACAACTCATTATTGAAATATAATCAACAATATAATATTAAAACACCTTTTCGTACTTTAAGACCCTAAAGTCCTGAAACCAAACAAATTTCGCCAAAAGTGTTGCACGTCTGTCAAATGTTTCGCATTTGTGTTGTACAAATACAAAAATATTTCACTCATAGAGCACAAAACATACACTAGCATACACACCAGCACACTTCCACATATCCACACACACACACACACACTGAAAGAAAAAGAGCAAGCACAATCTCAGTTGCATTTTAATTACCGAATCAAAAATCAGAGAAGCGGAAATACTTATGAATTTCTTATGAGCGTTCAGCTGAAGGAGACGACGTCTCAGTCGACGATAATATCAGAAAGATGGAAGAAGGAGAGCAGCGGCAGGAAGGACCTCTGCAGCAGCAGCAGCTGCTTGTAATGCTAGCCGGAGTCCCCAATGTCCCACCCAGTCTGCCATCTCTTCGGTAGAAAAAAGGCCACATAACCCTACCCATGACATTGCCTTAGTTTTTGGCAGTGAGGAGATTGAAAAGTTTATGGTTATACTATATGGATTAGTTATTAAAAGTCTTAAAGTTGAGTAATATAATATATTTTAGAAGAAGTTTATAGGAATTTCTTGATTAAAATATAGCTTATGTTTATATATTTTATATATAATATATCTAATATAGTGTTATACATAGATAATATGGTATAGAGTTTTTATGTTTTTCAAAAGTTTTTTTTCATAAAAAACCATAATGTTTGCTGAAGATTACATTTTGGTATAGCTTTTGGGAAAAAAAGTATTTTTTATGATTAATTTTAAATGATTCAATATTTTAAGCAAAAACTCATTATTTTACATAACTTTTTTTATTAAATAATTAGTTTTGCGAAAGAATTTATACCGGGTATCATAAAATCAACTATATGATATGAAACCAAATTAGTTTTCGCTGAATTTTAGAGCTCTTTTTCATATTTATTCAAAACTTTAAATTTGGTACAATAATACAATATAAAATAGAATAATAATATTATAATTAAAACAATAATAATTAACAACTTTTTGCTTACAAAAAATAAAAATACCTCCTTTCAAAAACATTAAAAGCCACTCTCGCAAAAAAAACGAGTAAAGCACCCACTAACTCACACATCCGCAGGCAGTCAGACAAATTGGTTTAACACACACAGATACACACACTCACACACACATGGAGCCATGTGTAGGCGAAAATATCAGTGTGTGAGTGCATCTCTGCTACCAAATGTGAAAGATGTTTAATTCAAGTGCGGGCGTTTTTGGGCCAGCTTACATATTTTGTATCTGTAACTGTATTTGTATCTGTATCTGTGTCTGTGGCTGAGTGTATCTATGAATCCGTCTGAGGGTCGAGGCCACGCCTTCTGTCTCCCACCGCCCCATCACCCGCCCATTGCGGCTGCTCTCTTTCGTTTTGCGGCTGTTGCGGTTGCACTTCACTAAAAAATGATATACTACTGACATCCCCGGACTCGAACTCGTTACTTAAGTTAGGTTTTTTGTTTTTTTGGGGTGGGGGCGGGCGGCACCCCATCTGCGAGACATTCACACTTGTGGCCATTAGAGTGGAACTGATTCGGTGCCGTCGTCATTTTCATTTTGATCCACTCTCGAGTGGAGCTTGATGAGCCGTGGCTCGTTTCTTTGCTCCTCAATTACGATATCCTTGCTTGCTTCTTGTATCTTTGTATCCTTATATCCATGGGTCCTCCAAAGTGCAATCCAATGCAATGAATTGCATTTCGATGAATGGCCAGGACTTGGCCAAGACGTGGCCAAGACTTGAAAATTGCAAAAAGCAAACCACACATTGTGACATCACATTCCTGGCTTAAAATTAAGAGCTTACTACATATGCTGGAATTTTATGATTTTTAAGGACAAAAAAGGATATCCCACAATTAACAGAATTAATTGGCTGGACAGTGTCAGTTAAGTGAATTACAAGTTTCAATGCATCGGCTAACTAGGCGTATACGTGATTTTCGGCATCAGTTTGTCAAATAAACTTAATTAGCATTAATTGTGTGCATTTGAATCCCCTGGTTGGACAAACTGGAAAATAAAACTATGCCACCACGGCGTATACGTGATGTGATATAAATAATTATACTTTTCCATCCAGAAATCATAATTTTATTTCAGCATTAAAAAATTGCGAAAAACAGTAAACAATCTGAAGGATTAATATTCGATTTTAAGTAGACTTTAAGTTTTCACTGTGTATTCTCTTGCCGGTCCTTTGCCACAAAACAGGCTCAGATGATACACTGAGTTTTGTTGCAACTCACTTTTTTGGCAACATACTCTCGGCTTGTTGGTAATTTGTCTGCTGCATCTACACACGTTTGGGCTTCACTATTACTTATTTATGAGGTAAACATCATTCGGATGCAGCCACGGCGGCTGCTTTATGAATATATAAATGCCACGCTACCGTCCACGACCACCCACCAACTCCAGCCCCCTGATGGCCATTAGATTGGCTGGCTGGCCAAATGACCGTCGAAAATTTGATGGCTCTTACATATGCAGAGGCGGAGGTCAAAGGAGGGCAAGCATGTAATTGCACGGGAGGGCAGGTCATTAAAGGGTGCAGCGGCACTATTTTTAAGCCTATAACTTCTTATGTTAAATTTTAATAATATAAAGATTTTTATGCAATTACTTGATAAAGTAAGTTTTAAAATATTTTAATGGGGAGTTCTTGAATTCCTTATATCATAGATTCATAGAACCATATCATAGAACCTGTACATGTTTATTTATGTTTTGGGAAATTTTAGACATATTTTGGGTTATCATTTATTAATTCATTATTAACTTTATTAAAATATAATACAATCTATTTCCATTTATGGGACGCTGCATCAATGTTTCGACTAAAAATAAAAATTCAATCTTTTCCTCTCAGTTCAAAGGACTTTAGTGCTGATTCATAAATAGTATCCAAATACAGGATAAAGTCCTAAGGACTCTATAGACTTATATTTGAACCAAGAATCTTCCTGACATGGCCTTAACTAAACCAATTATATTTTAAACCAAAAATAATATAAATAATTACCCTTTTTGTGATTTTTCTAATGCTCTAATTTCCGCTGCCAGAAACAGTTTATTGAAAAAAGAAGTGCCCCAGTTTTCCACCAGTGACACTTACGGCCATATCCAACTATACTCCTTTTATAAACCCAAGCCCAGACCAAAATTCCATTTCGGTTGGTTCGATTCCAATATTTGGATTTTATTGTGTTGGCCGGGATAATTGCTCTTCGGAAGCTTCCGCCAGGCAACTCGTCTCAAAAGCCGGAACGGAACGGATTTGGCCCTTGGCTTCTGGCCCATAGATAATAGGGGAAAGGGGGATGGGGAAGGCAGTGGGGAGTTGGCCATTGTTTGGCTGGCTGCTCATTTGGTTTCGGCTTATTGGAATGGCGAATTGGCAATTTGCTGCACTTGCCGCGCGTAACAACTGAATATTGAATATGAAGCGATTGCTTGGCGGCTTCCCCTGGCACGTCTATAAATATTTGATGCCGCCCAGATACACAGATATAGAGATACCCAGCTACAGATATGGAGATACATACAGTAGCAGTAACAGTAGCAGCAGCAGCGGCAGCGGCAGAAACAGACTGGAGAAAAATGTGTGTAATTGTGCACTACTCATATGCGATGCGAGTCGTAAAAGGGGGGGATTTCATAAAATGGGCAGCGCCTAAATTCAGAAATTCATTGCCTCAGCCAGGTTTTTTCCCACTGATTATGTAGCAGGCATTACACTGAGAGAAATTGTTATAAAAAATCTATGAGAAATGTTGAAAGCTGAAAATGTTAAGGCTGAAATAAGCTGATAATACATTATAAAATAAAAACTTCAAAAGGGCTTTAGTTTATAAATGGTTTTTATAAATAAGTATTAGCGCAAATGTACATATATGTTTTAAATATTTTTTTTAGAATTTTTACTAGAATATCTAGATTTTATTTATTTTATAAGGATGTTTATCTTCATTTAATATGCATTTATATTTCTCCTTTATATGATACCCGGTACTTATTCTTATTCTAAGATTACCGTGTATGGACAGCGTTTTATTTTCGTTCTATTTTTTTATATCTTAAGCTATTCAAACATTTCTTTCAGTGTTTCATGTTTTATTCAACGGATCAGGCCGTGGGAGTCGGTTATTGTATATCGCAATATTCTTATTTAGTTTCATTGTGTTTTCTTCGGTTATCCACCACAAGGGGCATAAATATTTGAGCACCTTTAGTGCCCTTGCATCTCCCCCTTCCGAACTCTCCCTCTCCACTCTTCCCTGTTGCCCCTTAGCCATAATCTCATACAGATTTTCCCCGAATTTCCCCAATTTCCCATTCACTTTGGCTTTGACTTTGGCGTTGGCTCTCCTCACCATCTCGTCCTCGTCCTTCTCGGCCAAAAGGCAAATATTTGAAATTGAATCAAGTGCGAGTGCGAAAGGAGATTAGAAATTGGTTTAGGCCAAATAAAATCTGCCAAGATGCCAACAGGAATTTGGCCAACAAAAAACTGAAATAGAAACTGAAACAGAAGCTGACAAAAAAAAAAACATTTATTTTACCAGAATATGGACAGTAATTACTGGGCAATATTCGTTATCAATTAAATATTGACAATGTTTTGGTTTAATTAGAGTGGCCTGTTTTTGTCCAAATTCAATGGTGTGTGGTGTGAATTAATTTTTGGTAATTATTTACCTCAATTACAGGCTCAATTGTAAACTCAAATGAAACAAAAAATTTTTATTCAATGTATGTAATAAATATTATGAGTATTCCAAAGCATATATAATTATGAGCATTATGAGCATATATAATAAAACTGGTTTAAGGAAATTGTGATTTTGCTTGGCAGGTATCTAATAGTTATATTATTAAAATATACATTAAAATTTTCAAGTGTAAGCCGAGCATATATTTTATTTGAAACGTTTATTTTATTTTATTCTGTAGGTTTTGTTTCCCCACATAACTTTTTTTGGCGTGAGTCTTTTATTTATTTAATTTCGGGTTTATTTATTTGTTTTGCATTTTTGGTAAATATTACAAATTAATTTCATGGTTAAGCGTTTATTGTAAATGGGTTCGGATAATTTCTTATTTTTGCATATGTAAATATTTACAGAATGTAAACTTTAAATGGAAATGTGTGAAGTAAAAGTATCTAAGAATGTGTCTAAAAAAATATGTATGTATGGTATGAAGTTTTAAGGTTCTTAGCCTCATAAAAACCTTTAAAAAAAACTCAATATAAATATGTTAAAAACTAATTTATAAATAATATTCTTTACCAGATGTGTTTATGTGATCTGGCCAAATTTTGAAGTCCTTTGTGGAGAATCTAATAACCCAAACGAGGTTTCTGGGATGATGGCAAACGGTTGCCACAGGATCATTAAATCCTGGGAATGTGTAAGGCTACCAGGTATGGGTGTTCTGGGTTTTTTTTTTTTTTGGCAAAGGTTGGGTGAAATGCGTTTGCCATAAATGAGTCGGTCGGGCTCATAAAATGCAATGCTGGAATAAAAACAAATTCACGCGGGTGCGACAAACCAAATGACAAGCACATTAAGCACACAGTTTACCTATCCGCACACAGATACAAAAAAGGACATACACATACACACACACTCATACATGTAGAGAACACGTCTGTATTCGTAACTTTTGCAATGATTTCGCCATTAGATTTTATTTGCACTTTCGTTGACATTTTGCGCAGCCCAAAACAACACAAAAACAAACAACCCAAAAAAGGGGGGCTTTTTTGGGGGGGATGGCATGAGCTACAGGATGGCAGGATAGGGAGATGACTGTGTGGGGTGGGGGGAGGCTAACGTTTTAAAGCGGCTACAAAATCTCCAAAGCACACTTGAGTTGAATCCAAGGAATATGCTGCTACGACCTGAGGAGACAGGTGCGCCGTGGCATTTGGCTGGGGAGCAGGGGAGCAACAGGGAAACAGGGAAGCTGCAGTGGAAACTGTAGAAGCTGTGCCATTACCACAGACAGACAGACAAAAGGACGGACAGACGGAAGGACAACCAGATGGAGAGACATCCAGCAACCACATATGACACTTGTTAACCCAGCAACAACAAGCGGCTTCGCTCGGCTAAAGGATGCCAAGGACTCAAGTGCCAGCACTGAGAAAAAATAGTTAATTATACTCTTGAATTATGAAACAGACTAAGCAATACAGACCTCTAACCATAGAGATTAGAGGTAACAAACCATGATTAGAGGTATGTATTATAATTCATAGTACCTGTCTATAATTCAGCTTTTCACTACAGTTTTTTCTTTTTTATTGTATGAAAGTTTAAGACATATTAATACAATTTGCAACACTGGAAACTAGTGCTTGATAATAATCAGTAGAGTGTATTTTTGTTTAGAAAACTATTTTTAAAATACTATAAGTCTAGAGAACTTGAGGTTATGACGTTTTCTTCACTTTGTAAACAAAGAACAGCCACTTACCTCTTTTGTTTTCACATTTATTTGTGTTTTTATAAATATTAGAACAATTTAAAACACTGGAAACTAGTGTTGTAATAACTATTAGTAACAACTAGTAAAGAAACTAGTGTTTTTTAATAATCATCAGTTTCAATTTTCAAAAAAACATTCACAGATTTTTATTTTTCTAGTTAATATGTGGTATTTATATCTTATTTGAATTACTTTAAATACATGTACGTTAGAATTTATCTTTATTATTTTTCTGTTGTATTGTACCTTATTTCTGTTTTTCTTTTTTTAATTATTAATAATGAGGTAACGTTAATTTAGTTTTATTATTTTAAATAATGTGAAGTACTTTGATATTGTGGCAAGTGTAGCTGGAACTTTGCTGTCGACGCCCTGTGTACGGGGCAGCCAAGGGAGTAGAGCACATTACACATGGACTCGGCTAGTTCAAGACAATTCTCGTCAGGATTTTGGACAAACATGGGCCATGAAAGGGATGGAAAGTGTGCGAGAGAGATGAGGAGACACGCACACTAATAAAAACAAACGAAACGATAGGACATTCGGAATCCTCATTGCAACGAAAGTGATTTTAATAATAAATGAATTTTTTTTGTTTCTGCTGTTTTTTTCTATCTCCGGGGGCGTCTGTAGGGGCGTGGTCATGATTCGGCCTTAACCTCAGATATGCTGGCTGCAAAACGAATTTCAGGACACTTTGGGGACAGAAACGGTTCTAGGAAACTGCCGAATCAGCCAAAGACACTAAAATCACCAATAAGTTGGTCGAAAAACTCAAAAGCCGAAAGTTCTGGCCACAAAATCTTGATTATGAATTTTCGAGAGCCATTTCGGGTCTAATTTCTGGTCTCGGCCATCTGTCAATTGTTGGCCACATTACTCATTCGCCTAGATGGTCGCTGTTCATCCAATTACCTCGAAAGTTTCGGGCCTCCTCCTCCACCTCCAGCTCGTTCCTGAATCTGGGCCTGGCTGTAAACTAATCCGCGAGACCGCGAAACAAAGTGCTCAAAAATTAATAGCCTTCCTGTGAATATAACCTGAATAAAAGAGCCCAAGACCAGAAACTCATAATTATAAGTGGAAAGGAACTCCAAGGAGTGGGGGCCTCGGCCATAACTCATAAACATAAATTTAAATTAGAAAACAAATGAAACCGCGTCGTGTCGTTAATTTTCTTAGCCATCTAACCCCTTGACTACGTTTCTCCGATTTTTGTTACCCGCTCTCTAGTTTTTACATTTCAAAGGAATCCCACAAAATTTAACTTCCACAGTCGGAAATTGGCCAACCAGGTCAAGGTCCTTTTTTTAAATAAAAATAAAGGGTTACAGGTTTAGGCTTTTAAAATATTAATATTTATGGTTTACAGGAAGAAAATATTTTAGTTTATTTTAAAGAAAGTTTAAAGGAGCTTTTCTTTCTTTACTTTTTCTTTAAACTTTTTTTTTATTTTTCGCTCTGAAAGAAAAGAGCTACAAAAGCAAGCTGTATATAATTTCAAAGACTAGGAGAAAATGGCAGAGGTGGAACCAAGGTCCTTTAGGGTCCTTGGATATGTCAAGTATCTGGTCTGGTAAGTCAAGTATCTTAAAAAGGAAATATGGATCTAATAAGGTTTGGATCTAATAAGACCTCCATTTTCCCAGGTGAAGCTAAAGTACTGGATGAAAGAACCCGATTTACCCGACAAAAAGATCAAGCTTCCTAGTCAATTTCATGGAAAAAGTAAAGTGCTACAGGGTCTTATATTTAGGGTTAATTTATTCTTCATATTCTTCATATTTTTTTAACTTTTTTTTATGACAACAATATTTTGTTTGTTTATTTATTTGTTTATAAAAATCATATCTTATTATGAATATATTAAGCCATCTATTTGTCCTCCTATTCCGGACAAATAAAAGCCGCCAACGGATGCCATTAAGCGGATGATGAAAGTTTCGACAAAAAGGCGACCACATTGGATGACCCCCCCTCCAAAGCTGGATAGAGTTGGGGGGGAGGGACGGGGAAAAGTGTGTGAGAAAATGGCTTAGTGAAAGGAGAGCCAGGAGGATATAGCCTTTGATGTGGCCAAAAAGCAGGAGGAACAACTTTTTATTCCATTCCACTTGACTCGATTCCGGCTTGGCTCGCTTTTTGTGTTGGCGGGATCTTGATTATAAGCCACATTAATGCACAGACATGCCTTGGCCGGAGGAGGCGTGGTAGGAGGCGGAGTGGGCGGGTGAAAGAAAAGAAAATCTTGAGGAAAACCCCGGGAAAACTAGGTACAGCTTGGCGGTCAGCAGTTTTAATTAAAACAAAACAAAGGGAAACAAAAACACAACACAATAAGAACGCCAAATAGAGATAGAGACAGAAAGACAGAAAGAGAAAGAGAGAGAAGAGAAATAGTTAAATAATGCATGAAGAAAGAGACAGATAGTGCGTGCAACAAGAAAAGCAAATATGGCCAAAAGAAAGGGAAAGCGACGAAGTCCCAAAAAGTTCGGGAGACGCAAAATGTGCGGAAAATGTGATGGCCAACAAATTATCAACAAAAATAAAAACCAACAGGATGCAGGAAGTAGAAAAAAAGCCAACACACACAGACACACACACACACAAGAAAACTGAAACGGAAGCGGAAGCGGAACAGGGAGAAAGGAACGGAAAGGGCGCGAAACAAGTGGCCAGAAAAGCTGTGAACTATGACCCCTGCTAGACCCCTTTTTTTTTAGATAAAAATTGTACATAAAAAATGTTGGGGAAAAAAATTAATAAATATTTAACAAAAATACTTGATATTTTGATTTTTCAAGACGTTCTTTTTAAAAAACCTCTCATCTTTCAGCCAATTAGTCCGATAAACTTTGAACTTAGTGGTCCAAAACAAAATGGAAATTTATTTTAATAAAAGTATCCTGTCAGGATATTTTCTAGTCATTCGAGACAATTTCTGTGTGTTTTTGTTTGTGGCTCCTGCTTTTTGTCCTTCTGATTGATGGACTCCATTTCAATGGATTGCCAATGTCCTCGGTTTTGAATTGAAAAGGGTAACCAAGCAGCAGTAGCCGTAGAGTCCTGGAAAAAGGAGACCAGGCACCAGAAATTAAGTTGTTACTTTTGTGAGTATTTCCCTCTATTTTCGTTTCGTCCTTTTTTTCCACTTTGGTTGGTTTTTTTTTAGGAGCAACACTCCATCATATTGTCCCAGCAACGACGAATGGCAGACATTCTAGTGTTTTGTGGTAGCTGCACCGAAAGAAAAAATTATCTACTAAATTAATTAAATATTTCTACCTTAATTTCTGAAATTATAATATGATTATTAATTAAGAATAAATGCTACATTTAATTAATAAAATATATAGCTTTTTATGTCTGTGTTAGATTTTAGTTTTTTGGTTTGGTCTGAGCCATTTTCTTCGCTTTCCTTCCTGTTTTCCCGGCTTCCCGCCTTCCTGTCCCCTACCCTTTTACCCTCTTGACCCCTTGGCCCGGCCAAAACCTTTTGGCCTTTCCTTTCGGTCAGCTTGCACTTGGCCAGAAAGAAGCAGCCAGTCGCTGGGAATGTTTATTGTTGCCGCTTCCTCCTCGGTCTCCACTTTTTGGTTATTTTTCTTTATTTTTTGTTGTTGTTGTTTTGTGGCTAAATACAAAAGGCTGCTGGTTTTTATGCCTACCACCCCCAGTCACGCCCCCCTCCCGCCCAAAGAAGATGTAGCAAATGTCTGGCTATCCGAGGGGAGGAGGCAGGCGCTTTCGCCTTTCACCATTTTTTTGTGCTTGTGCCGGGTCGGTTGTTACTTGCATGAATATGAAGTGGTCTTATAATCCACACCAAACAACAAAATGACCCAAGTGCGAAATTAAAAGGCGAAAATGTGCCAGAGGCGGGGCCAAAAGGGGCCAACCGGCCATTCGGCCACCCGGTGGGCGGTAAAACGTGATGACTGCAAAATGAAGACGTTGCCACCGGAAGATGCCTCTTTGGTTCCACCTTGGAGCAATAAAAAACGGAGATGCCTTCTTGATTTATAGTTTTCTGGATGTTTGTTTTTTATTCACAAAATAACAGCTAATATGTCTAGGGTTTTTAATCATTTTATAATTAATTCTTAGTCATTTAGTCATATGTATATATAACGAACGATATTTTTCCAAAGATGAAAGCTACCAAGAGGTGGGCTTTGCTTAGAAATTGTCTATAAAAGGGCAGTCCTTCATAGATAATATTCAGTTATAAAGTTAAATTTTTTTTTTAATTTAAGAAGATAAATATGTTTATTAACCATTTTGTTTATGAAATTTAGTTTCTTTTAAGAAAAAAACCTATAAAAACCTCTTAAATCAAGTGGACTTTAAAAATATGCATTTATTTATAAAAAGGATCTCGGCATCCTTTCCTAAATTCATAAATGATGGCTTTGTCTTGAGACACAGACACTAAGACTTTTTATTGTCTATTTCCCAGTGATTTGTGAGTCCAGGTAATTGAGATTTATTAGAGAGTTCCTCACAAAATGGATGGAGAATTAAAAAGGCTTGAACGTGGGGGCCCTGTCGCTAGAAGTTGCATTCGATTTTTAAGGATTCGTCGGCAGGACTCCAAAATATCAAAATGCCAAGCTGCCAAAATGCTAACTGACTGTTATTGGACAAGATTTATCCTTCGCTCTCGGATTCGGCGCCTTGATTTTTAAGAGATTCGGTTACTGGACCAGGACATCCATTTTCAATTTCTGTTATATTTATGGCTGGGTTTGGAACATGGCTAAGGACAGGACACTGCTTAAAAGACAGAGAAAAACACTAAAGAGTTATTTTCTTATCAATGACCGGCTCTTTGGGTCTGTTAATTATCCTGGACATGCGCTTCTCTCAAGATGGCTTCTCTTAAATTTATTCCAAAGCGTTGTCACTCTTCGAAAACAGTCAAAGGACTGAGTCCTGGGTTACCTTAAGAATTTTTCTGGCATCCGGTTTTCGGAGTTTTGAAATACTTGTTGCTAACCTAGAAGGCATGGATTTTTAGCTTTTATTGTTATTAATTAGTAAATTTTTAAAATATAAGTGTTACCAGGCTTTCTTTTTTAATAATGGGGCTTTTTTGCGTTACCCTTTTTGGATTATGGTAACATTAATCACTTTTTAATTAAAAATTGAGTAAGATATATATATTGTTTATATAATAATTATTAAATACACTTTTGAAAAACAAACATTCAAAGAAAAATAATAATTTTAACTTAATTTATTACTTCATTTTTTAATGGCTTTTTTGTTTACGGCTTTAAAAAATAAAAAAAAAAAATTATCAATAAAGAATAGCCTACTTCGATTAACCGAGAATCATATCGACGCATTTTCGCAAAAGTATCGAATGTTGAAAAGTCGTGAAAAGTTTGATAAACAGCAACGTACGATACTTTCGCGGAAATAATACGATAATCCCAGGCAGTTATATATATCAGTTTATGTTATAAGATATGCTATTTATCGATTTGTATATAGTGAATATCGTTTATATTTTAGATGTTTCTTGTACGAAAAATATGAATTTCCACAGAAATGAATCACATACGATAAAATTAGAGTCGATATCTTTAAACTGAGAGACTAATAGAGTAGAACCATACAGAAGGATATGCTTATTAAGACTCAAGAGCTGATCCTGATCCAGAATATATATAATGCCATTATTGACCAAAAATTATTTTACCGTTAAAAAGGGAATAAAAAGTCAACAATAATTTCATATCAAATCAAACCACCAACCTTAATCCTTATCAAAAATTGACAACACTAAAGAAAAGTATTCCACAATTAATTATCGATTATACGATACATTTAACAACCGTAAAGAATCAGTGTGCCCAGAGAACTTTATTTTTAAAATTCCAAAATGCCAATAGCAAGCATGACTGAAAAATTTGATATAAAAAGGCGATCCCTCGTAGAGAATATTCAGATAGTCCCTTGGCTTCGAGCCGAGAGGTTCTATCTCAAACGTCTTATTTTCTTATTTTATTTTATTTAAATTTTTATCCGTATTTTTTTTATATAAAAATTGAAAATTATTTATTTTATTTTAAGTGATCACCCATGGCTACCTTGTCTTTTAGAGCCTTGCGTCGTCGAAGCAAAACTGTTAAGAAAATCGGTTAATATAAATATTTTTTTTATTTTATTTAATTTTTTACCTAACTATATAGCATAAGTTGACAATGCACTGGAACTGCTTGGTTTTTCGTCTTATCTTTATTTTTCTCTTTTATTTTTTATTGAAATGATGTGCCTTATATAATAGTTAATCATGGCTAATATGTATGTTGATGGGTATCAACATCAGCAACCTGTGAACTATGGATCTTAACTCACGGATTTGAAATTGATTCTCATTTAAATTGGTTACCTGATTTAATTTATTTTTGAAGATTTATACATATATTTACAATGTCTTGATAATCAAAGACATGAGTTGCGGTCAGGAATGCTTCAATGTCGGCTTATATTTTGTATTTAATGATTTTTGTACCTGATTTCTTTTTTTTTTGTTTATTTATTAAATCTATTCAATCAATATATTAGATTATACTTTGCTTTGCCTTTTTTTTTAAACATTACATTAATAACGAAAAAACATGGCCTGTGATACTGGAAAGCTTTCAGGGTACGTTTGATATTGACTTTTAAAATTAAAAAAGAATCATAACAATGTAAAATATTTTTATTGTTTAAATTTGTTACCCTTAAATGTTTAAATATGAATTTGTTTTATTTTCGCATATTTGACATAAATTGTTGATATAACATAAATTTATACATACATTTACAATTAGTATTTATTATCAAGGACATAAGTAGCGGCCACGAATGCTTCGATGTCGGCTTATATTTTGTATTTAATGATTTTGGTACCTGATTTCTTTTTTTTTGTTTTTCAAATCAATTCAATCAACATATTAGATTATACTTAACTTTGCCTTCTTTTTTTTTTGAAAAAACATAACACTAATAACGAAAAAACATGGCCTATGAAACTCGAAAGCTTTTGGTACAAGTTTAATATTGACTTTTAAAATATGTTAAAAAAAATCATAATAATATGAAATATTTTTATGGTTTAAATTTGTGACCCTTAAATGTTTGAATCTGAATTTTATTTTATTTTCGCATATTTAACATAAATGTTTGCGATTTATACATTTACATTTAGTATTTATAATCAAGGACATAAGTTGTGGTCACGAATGCTTCGATATCGGCTTATATTTTGTATTTGATTTTTTTGGTACCTGGGTTCTTTTTTTTTGCTTATTTATTAAATCAATTTAATCAATATATTAGATTATACATCGCTTTGCCTTCTTTTTATTTCAATTAAAAATTAATAATGATCTGAAGTATGTATTTTATTATCTCATAACATAATTAAATTATTAAACAAGAGATTCAAGAAGAGAGATTCACAAGAAGAAATAAAGATAAATGTTTAGTTTTCCTAGTGTTTTTTTTTTTTAATAACAGCTGCTGTAAATTAAATTATTAGCTTCTGTTGAGTAACAACTTTTTTTTCTGTAAAAAAAACGTTAATATCGAAAAAACATAGCCTATGAAATTCGAAAGCTTTTGGGACAAGTTTAATATTAACTTTTAAAAGCGTTTCTTGGCATTTAAAAATGTCCCTTTATTTTTCCCTGTTAATGTCCTTCAAGGACTTGTCGGTCTTTTCCGCTTCTTCTTTTTATATTGTTATCCTTAATGCCGCCACCCACCCTTGCCACCCACTCAAGGCACACACATAAGTGCTGGCGTTTCATAATTGCCCTTGTTTGTGGCCGCGTATTAAGTTGTTCTTGTTCCTGTTGCTGATTGTCCGCATTGCGTATACGCCACGTGACCACGCCAGACAGAGACGGCAAGTGGGAAGACAGAAAGAGAGGGGGGCTATAGAGATGGAGGGTGAGATAGAGGCAGGGAGAACTGCCGACACAATCGCATATTGATTACAACCAAAGTCCCCTGTCGACAACTCCACGGTGGATAATAAATTTCCAATTATGATCGGCAAAAAAAAGAGAAAAAAAAGTGGAGCAAGGAAAAATCAACAACAAAAAATGGAAAGAATAAATATAATTAAAGGATGTTGGAATTTATATGCTCTTAAAAGGATATATTTACTTGCAAAAATTTTGTGAAGCTAGGGAATCTTTAGTAAAGATTCTCAAGAAGTCTTGGGAAGGACGGTAGTACCAACCAATAAGATACCCACCCCCTGAGATATTTTCTCCCTAAAATTACATAATTTCCATTAAAATCATACTCTTTTCCAAAAAGAGTATTTAAAAAAAAGGGGGGAAAAACGAAAACAAAAGCAGCAGCAAAAGGAAAACGGTATGAGACTGGGGCTGGGAAAATGTGAGTGTATGTATATGTTAAACAAATTGGATTAATTATGAAACCATGAAAATGAGGTTAATTCCTTCTGGTTAAATAATCGTTAACTATTCGGCCGCTGGCCAACTTCGACCTTTTGGCCAAATCCAATTGCCATTTCATTTTGGCCTTCCATATGGCTGGGCACATGCAACTTGCAGCTTGGCAGCCAGAAGCCTGCCGCCTGCTGCCTGCAGCATGCAGCTTGCAACATGCAACGGTTGCAATTACATGTGGCGTTAATAAAAACAAATGAGTTGGCAGAATGTGAGAGAAAGAGATCGGTTGCCATTAAATGTAATTATTTTAATGCGATTTACAGTTTCGGTTTCATTTCTCTTCTCCGAAAGGACATGCACGTAGTGCCAGGACAACATCCCTTGGCTGCCACATGTTGCAAGCTGCAATTCGTAACTGAACACACAGCAATGTGCTTAACTGGCATTTATGTTTTGATTTTCAATAACTGTAATTAATGTGACACTCCTGCGGCAAACGTGGGTTAATGATTCTACTGTACTACCGATTATTTTTCCAAGGCACTGAGAAACAAAACAATTAAGCATAGTGTTTAAAAATTTTATAAATCTTAGCAAAGGTTTTATAATTTGTTCAGTTATAAATTTAATATTAATATATTATACTTTCTGTTTAACAAATTTATTCTCAGTGTTATAAAGCAATTGAAATTTGTTTTTATGTTGACTGTACATTGATGTTGATCCTGTGATGTCCTTAACGTAACATTTATGTTGCAATTTTGTTCAATGTGAACTTTAATTTGTATTTATTAGTTGGGTTTAAATATTAAAAACAATAAAGTTGCATGTTTTTGGTGCTTTAGCCACTAAAATATGCAACAGTAGGAGATTATATATATGTAATAATCTCCAGTAATATATTATAGTGCCTATAACTTCTCAAAAATCGGGCGTCGGGAATGAATTTTGATTTCTAGATTTAATTTCTATACCTCAACAAATATCGGCTATAAGCGTTGTTAAGTTATTAATACAAAATCATAATAATTGTAACCGCCAAGAAAATATTTGAAAAGAAACCCTTATTTTTTTACATCAATTTCCCAGAAAACTGTTGGCTAAAAGAATCACTTTTGGCCACAATTCTTTGCAGTTCTGCAACTTTTCACCAGAGGGCGAAACCGGAAAGCTTTTTGGCTTAAAAAGACTACATGCCAATTTTCAGTTTTCCCTCCTCTGTTAGCTTTTTTAATTTATAATTTTTTTTTGGAATTTTTATCCTCATAAAATTAGCTTAATTTAAGTAATTTGTTTGGTTATGGATTATGCATTTGCATATGCACTTTAGAGTTTCTAATTGCAACTTTTCTCTTTTTTTTTTAGAGGCCAAAAGCTGCCTCTGTTGACCAGAGTCTGAGGTCAAGGGGGGTCATATGTGTGTTTTAATGCCTTTTACCGTTCAATAAATAATTTTAACTCCATCGACGAGGCAGTGGCTGGCATTATTTTGCGATGATTGTGTTTTAATTAATGCAACACACAAAAATACAGTACGAGTGGGGTCAAGGGGCTGGAAAATTAAGAGTGAAAGAGGGGCTGAATGGGGTGGGGAGAATGCGATCAGGCCGTAATAGTTGCAAAAAAAAAAAAGGCCAGCAAACTAACTATCGGCTATTGTTTGGCCGACGTGGCAATATAAACATGCACTCGCATTTAACCTCTACCACTTCACTTCCCCTTTCAACCATACTCATGGCATTTGCACTGGAAGAAATACAAAGGATTTATAAGTTATAATACTTTATAAATTATGGTTGGGTTATGGGCCATTTCTTGGCTAAAACTTGGCTGATAAGTGAATGTTAAACTTCCCGTTTGGGACTTACAACACAGAGCATTACCTTTTTCAAAACCTGGAATTGAGATTAAAATCTGTTCTTTTGATTTTTTTCGCACTGGGATATACATAGATCAAAGTAAATGAAAACCCTGATTCATAAATGGTATTCAATCTTTATAGAAAATTTAAAAAGAAAGAAAAGTATTTTTTTGAAATATAGTGATAAGAACAGTTTCTCAGTTTCTTAAGTTTCTCATATAATTACTGGACTTTATTTCAGTGCACACGCCTTAGAACAATGGCTGCAAATTAAAAGCTGAAATCAATGGCCACACATTTACCGAGCCCCCTCTCCCCCCTTTGCCACTCCTTTTTGACCACATTTTGTTCATCGCTTGCATTAAACATAATGCACGTAATTATTATCATTTTGCGGCCTGCTTCTCTTAATATATACATATATACATACTTTCCCACAAACATACTGTGCAAAATGGGATGCATGCCACGCCCACTGCCCATAGTGACACACCCCCTTACATTTTGGGGGGGAGGTAGGGCTGAAACTGCCAATTTATCGGCGATTGTAAACTATTTATTAGCGCATAACTTTATAAATGAGTAGCAATGGACGGGTGTTTTCAAATTAAAGTTGACGCCGAACACGAATTTGGCCAGAAACATAATTTGGCCAAGTTAAGTCCCCATTGGTTTTTGGCCAGTGTGTATCATTTAACGAGCGGGGGCAGCGGGGTGGGCACGACGATGGTGACGACAATTTTCATAGATTTATAATTTGTAGCTCAATTAGCGGCATTGAGTTCTACATTCAATTGGAGGGCCATTAATCAATGCATCGATGCGGGGTCTGGAGTTACAAATTGAAGGATTGCCTGATTGATTGAGTGGCTGATTAATCGAATGAATAGTCTTCAAATTTTGTTAAGCTTCAAGTTTAAAGCTTAAAGTATATACATATCTTTGAAGGAAAATATGTATAGTGTATATTGAAAGACATTGAGACAAGGATGAGAATAATAAACATATACTTAAAAGGTTTAAATAGTTTAAATAGTTATAAAGCTTGCTATTAAATGAAATGATGCTTAAATGTATGTATATATTATATTATTTTTAATTAGTTTAGGGGTTTATTTGTTCTAAAGTCTCTAGGCAGAATTTTAAGGAGAAATAATGAGGTCACATCTTACAATGGAAGCGGAGTATATGGTATTATTATCGTATGTATTTCAGAAATTTTTGGTATTAAGCTAAATCATGGAATATAAGTTAATATTCTTCAATAAACATATTTACTAATATATCAAGTAAAATATTTGAGAGCATTGATTAAAAATTAAAAAATTAAAAACTTAAATTACCAAATTCCAGAAACCCCCATTGGAATTAAGAAATCAAAGAAATGAAAATTATTCCACTAGGCGATCAAATGAGTTCACCTGTTTGGATTTAAAGGACCCCCCGGGAGCGTATAAGCCACATCCTGCTGGGAAAATGAAGCTCGAATGGCAAGAAAAAAGAGATTGCCTAATCGCATTTGGGTTTGGAAATGTACATATATACAAGGATAAAGGATAAAAGTTTATATAGCCACCGATATATTCCCAGTTGGCAAACATCTGAGAGGCATCTCTGAGAATTGTTCCACTTTCCGATTACTTGGGGATTTTCTTTGCTGTTGTTAATTTTGTACCTTATATTTTTTTTGCATTTTTTTTTTTGAACAAATATGTTTAGCCGGCAAAATGCCAAACAATGTGCAGGTGCATACTGTATGTGTGTGGAAAGCAGATTGTGGGCTGTATTTTGTCCTTACAAGTGCCGGCAAATGTACCGTGAAGAAACCATTTAGGATTAGTTTAATATGATACACAGAGACTTGGCGGCGGAGGACCTAGATAACGCTCCTGGAATAAGCAAACAGTACTTAAAACTGACGGCCAGGACCCAGGCAGAGACTACTTAAGGAGGATAGGAAGTGGGAGCAGGGAGCAAGGACACGAAAAGCCACAAGCAAACGGACAGGACGCTGGCAAAATATTGGTGAGATAAAGCCAAGGCTCAGCCCAAAGCGGCACAAAGGAAAAAAATGACAAATTTGCAAATGTTAAGACGGAAAGAAAACATCAACATAAGTTATAGGCTTAGTGCGTAATCGTTTTTCGCAAAAAAGGACCAAGGACCTGCCACCGAAATGTGCGAGGAGCAGGTGGTGGTGGTGGTGGTGGTGGCATGTGGTCTGAGCCATATTTGCGGTTTAAATGCTAAAAAGGCATTTTTACTTGGTGGGCTGGAAGATTTTCCAGCAGCTTAGTAAGTATTACATTTAAATACTATATTTTAGATATAATATATATTTTAAACTCCATATTTCTTAAATTTTTCTCTTTTCATGCATAGTTCTTAAAAGTTTGTGCATATCTTTCATATTTTTTGTCTTTTATCGAATAATAGCCACTCAAACTATCTAGCTCTGTGGATCATCGACTTATCTGGTAAACGACTCCGAAACTCCACCCCCGTAATGCCACCCAGCCACCCACCTCCATTAGACATTAGCCATGCGGATTTCCCTGGCTGTTCAAATTAAAAATTCATAAAAGCAGAAATGCGAAATTATGATGATAAAATAAAC
This sequence comes from Drosophila bipectinata, assembly GCF_030179905.1. Taxonomy (NCBI): domain Eukaryota; kingdom Metazoa; phylum Arthropoda; class Insecta; order Diptera; family Drosophilidae; genus Drosophila; species Drosophila bipectinata. The sequence goes on from NC_091734.1 coordinate 10,483,325, forward strand.
ACAGAAAAGAAGCCGCAGACGACAGGCTATAAGATGTGCAAAGATGCACTGGAAAAAATAGTAAGAAGGTTGAAAAAATATATGTATATAAAATGGGGGGTAGCCCCCCTTTATATAAAATATATATATATAAAACTAAAAAACCTATAGTATTTCCTCCAAAGGGAAGGATATAAGTTTTAAAATATCAAAATTTAAAAACAATTATTAGAAACAAATGTTTAACTTATATATAAAAATTTTTTAGATTTATTTATACATTGTTATTAAAAAAAAGTAAAAGTAAATAAGACAACCATTTTTATTGAATTGATAATGATTTTTTGTCATTTTATTTTCATAATAAAAATTAAAATCCAACATACCCCTTAAAATAATAGTACTTCATACCCTATTTTTTACAGTGTATGCCTTGGCAAGTGGGCAAAAATGGGCGTGCCCAATATGGGGGGCTGGGGTTGGACTAAACGTGACATTGGCCGGCTACTGTGAGAAAAAGCCAGCCGCAGAATTGGACCCGACGACTCCGGCGACTTGAACGCTGATGATGTGGATAAAATAAACATGGGACATTGGTTTTGGCCAAGGAGCCAGCCAGAGGGCAGTGTTGGGGAGTACGCGGAGGGTAGTGGGGGAGGATGGCAGGACGAAAGCGTGTTTAAACATTAAAAGGACCATTAGATACGCCTTAAAGTATGCTTCAAGTAGATTATCTTCCATCAGTTTTGTTTGCTTACTTGGAATTGTTTCGCTTCATTTTTCTCGTTTGCAAACACACACACACACACAGTGTACTTAGCATTTTTGTGTGTGCCAGTGTATATGTGTGTGTGGGTTTTCCATCTTTATTTTTTTCCTTACAAGAATTTTTCTTTTGCCGGGCAGAGGGAAAAAAAAAGAAAAGAAAGCATTTTGAAGACGAAGAAAAGCCCGAGACGAGGCGAAGACGACGTTATTATAAATTGTGCGCGTGTCCTTGTAAAATAACATCAAGTGAACCCAAAAGGCCCTCTTGAACCACCCTGAAATCACCCAGAACCACCTAGGACCTAGGACCTAGCACCATCCACCCAACTAACACCACCCATCTAGCACCCCAAGAACCGCCATATTCTTGGTCAAGTCTTGCTTCTTAAATTACCAAGAAGTGCGCTTATTGCTTTTGCTTTTCATTTCTTTTGGCCTTTTTCGTTGCTTTTGCTTTCGCCATTGCTTCTGGCCATGGCTCATGACTGATGGCAGACTTTGGCTGCCAGTGGGTCGGTTGTTTGGGGGCCTTGACTCAATTTAAAGCCATCCTCCAATTGGTCGTAAATTTCCATTTTCATCTTGGATTTCAGGCGGCGATCGAATGCGTTATCTCTGGTAAATATTTGAGAATTTGTAGGTACACCAAGAGAAAAAGGAGGGGTTTAATAAATATATTTAATAAAATATATTATAGGATAAATATTACAAAAGCATAAGGTTTGTGATGATACAATTTTTTAAGTGATAGGTACGTTTGGTAACGAAATGGTGACTCCGAATGGTGACCCCGACATAAAATTCTAACTTATTTCAAATAAAAGCTCCCCTAGTCTTTTCTTTCTAATCAAATTTCAAAAGCATCTAAAATAATTTTAGTAATCAATTGAAATTAAATTCCAAACACTATTACCTAAAGTGAAGGCAATTAATTTACTCAGGCTATCATTCCATCAAATTAGCTGAAATTGGCCAGAGCCCTGGCAGTCCTGCCCGATACTCCTTTTCATTCAGTCATGAGACTAGTGGACCTCTGTCTGCTCTCTGCCGTGTGGCTTTTGCGACACAGCCAGTATCAAGGTCACGGCCAGGAGCTGCTCCTTGCCGAGCTGGCCCGTCCCCAGGACGAGATGAAGACCCAGCTTCTGGCCAAAGCCACCAACTATGTGGTCCGTACCTTCATAGCCAACAGGATGAACACAATGGTCGTCCGGCAGGACTGTAGGGGTTGTTCTGGTGAGAAGCTTCACCGCCAAAAAACTATAGTGGACCAGGTGCTGGCCAGCCTGGCGCCGAATATCAGTGTGGTGCTTCACAGCGGTAGTCTCATGGAGGAGACTTCTTGGGACTACACGCTTTTTGTAGTCAACTCCCAGAACGAGTTCATGTGAGGAAGTCGAGAAGGATGCGTCCTCTAAGCTCCATTATTAATTCACTATTTTTCATAGTTTTCTGGAGGTAAGCTTCCCGGACGACCTTGTGGAGCGGGAGTACTTTTTTGTGGTGGTGGTGACAGAGTTCGACTCGCCTGACACCGTCGAGGACACTGCTAGCCGGATAATCGTGGCCAGCCTGCGGCATCCGGTGATCAATGTGGTGGTGGTGATTCAGATCCCCGATGGCACGGTCGCCATTTACGCCTACTCGCTCTTTCAAATAAACTGCACCGCCGGCATAACCATCCAGCGGATCAATCACTTTGATCTGGTCACCGGAGAGCCTCTCCAGCCCATGGCCGAACTCTATCCTGTGCGACGGGGTCACCTGGGGAACTGCGTCCTCAATGTTACTGCCAATCACATGCCGCCGCACTTCATCTACGACAAGTGGACAGAGGAGCGCGACTCCCATCCGGACGACCAGGTGGTGGACCTCAAGGATGTCTCCGGCATTGACTGGGAGGTTCTGCAGCTGCTTTCCAAGGCTCTGAGGTTTAAGGTTCAACTGCTACTGCCCAGCGAACCGAGCCAGATCTTTGGCGAGGGCAATGTCACAGGAAGCTTTGCGCAGTTGGCTGAAGGACGTGCCCAGCTGGCTATTGGAGGGCTGAGTGGATCGGACAAAAGGAGGTGGCAGTTCTCCAAGTCTACGGTCTACTATCAAAGCCAGTTCGTGATGGTGGTGCGGCGTGATCGGTACATGGGACGCTTCGGAGCTTTGATGCTGCCCTTCCGAGGCAAAGTGTGGTCCGTGATTATCCTGATTTTCGTTACCGCCTTGGTGACCACCTTCATCCTGAGCACTCGTCTGCGATTGCGGTATTCTTTGGAGAATCTCTTTCTTGTGGGTATTTGTATCCTTAAAATCATTTTTTAAAATAAAAAAATATTTTTTAGATGAGTTTGGGAAATCCCATACCGATGCACAGGCTGCCAGGAACAGGGTTCCTGCGCTATCTCGTGGCCAGCTGGCTGCTGCTCACCTTGGTCCTGCGCTGCGCCTATCAGGCCCGCCTCTTCGATGTCCTGCGCCTGCAGCACTACCGCCCCCTGCCCACGGACGTGGCCGGCCTGATTGGCGACAACTATACCTTGGTCTCGAATGGCTACCACGACTTCTATCCGACGTGGATGACCCGCCGGATGTCCGAGTCCTTCTCAGCCCGTTTTGACCGGGTCCAGGGCGCCGCTCCAGGCAAGCGATTGACCACCATTGCCCTGGTCACCAACCTGGCTTACTGGAACCACCGACACCGAAACACCACCCAGCTGACCTTCGTCCGCCGGCCGATCTACACCTACCAGCTGGTCATCTACTTTCCGCGGCGGTCCTTCCTCAAGCCGGCGGTGGACCGGAAGCTGAAGCAGCTCCTCAGCGCCGGGGTGATAGCCCAGATCGGGCGGCGGTACCTGCGCTACCTGAGCGACGAGGACTTGGTCGGCAACCGGGAGCTCCTGCCGCGGGTCACCAACAAGATAATGGGCGGCGCCTACCGCATGCACGCGATAGTCATTTTTGTGGCCACCGTGGTCTTTGTCCTGGAAAGGATCTCCACCAGATGGGGGTGGTTGAGGCGCCTATTCGAGAGGTTATAAAGGAATTGAAAGTATTTCTTTCTGGATCTTTAGAGAGTAGCTTGTTTTAGTTTATGCCACGAAAGGAATTGGCATCTGGAATAATTATTATTATCCTTAATATTTTTTTTAAGCTTTTAGGAAGATGCTTCTACTAATTGTTAATTATTGTTCTTAATAATAAATGTTTAAAGATATTAGTTTTAAGACTTGGAAAAAATTTTAATTTAAATGGGATTTTTAAAGAAACGTAATTTTTCTTGGATATATGAATAGAAACTCTTTGAATATTTTGTGTCTTAAATGGTAAATCCTTTCCAGCTTTAGTTTTTAGGAAGTCTTTTTGTAATTATTTAAATTTAAAAATTTATTCATTATATTCCCCTATTTCTTTTAATAATATTTACTCCCATTTTTGTAACAAAATCTCCATTCCAGACAATCTAAAAAATTTTAATGGAATATCGCAATCATTTACTTTGAAAACAAAGTGATTCCATTCCTAAGCTGTATGTTTTTTTAGTGCGCTGCTGGTTGGCCTTAAAAATTGATTTAAGACTTGTAATGCACACAGTGGTACTTGGACATCCCCCTTACTTTGCCTGAACCCTGGTCACCCTGGAAACCCCCTCCTGGACACCACTCTGGGGCATGTGTGAGCGGCGGCAACTGGCCAACTTGCAACTGGCCGAGCGGCACGGAGCGACACTTGAGTTAAGCTGTGCAAACGTTTGCATAATCACGTTCCAATTTAAATTGGTCTATTTGCCGGGGGGGACAGGGTAGCTGGTGGAGTAGGGAGAGGGCCCGGGGCCACTGCCACTCCCACTACTACGAATCGGAAAAACTGGGAAAAGTTTTATTAGCCGAGCTGAGCTGAGAGTTGTCTTGTTTGTGGAATGGAAAAAAAATTGTCCAATTCTGATTCATTTTTTGGTTCAGATTCTGCTTCAAATTTTACTTGCCACATTCATCCATCTATCCATTCATCCCTTCATCCACCCATGTGTCTACATTTCAAATCACTATTTATTTTTTTTTGCCCCAACGAGTGCGTAAACAAAAGTATCCACTATTTCTAGCTGAAAGAGCCCAGAAGAGATTATTATTTCTTTTAAAGTATGATGGCCATATAATTGAACAAATTCTGGCTTGGGGATCTATATTTTTCACTTAATAGTCTTTCGAATCCATTAGATCTTAAACATATAATAAGGAGAAAGTATATTCCCCTCTTCCCATTCCAATACCTCGACCAATTCCAGGAGCTTCAAGAGTATAACAATTATTTTCTAGATTTAAGAAGATATTTTGAAAATTTGTATTTGAATATTTATTCAGCTTAATAAAGCCACTTTTAAAGGTATCGTTTCAGCGGTAATTTTTTGCAATATTTTTTGAAAAGAGTATCGGGTATCATATAGTCGAGAAAATCGACTTAAGCCATCATAATTTGTTGAATATGAAATATTTTTCTAAGAATTTCCATTTTAAAACTACATATATAATTTTCGATGCTTAGCTTGATATACTCCTAAAAAAAGGTCCTATATCTATTTATTTTTTCACAGAGTATCACTAAGGATTTGTAGTCAAAAAATATTTAAAGCCTTTTTCCTAAAAATTACACTACTGATTTATCGAGTTTTCAATAGCTCCTTAATAGATGACTTGAACCGGGAAGGCCTTTTTGGGAATTTGAGGGAACCTACTTCTAATTTGAAGGACATAGTGCAGTCCAGATTAGGGCCAGCGATTGCACTTCTCGTCCTTGACAATCGGCTCTCCGCTCTTCCCGTCGTCTATGGCCTGGGCCGGAGGAAAGACCCGCTTTCCGACTCCCGGATTATCCTGGCTGTTGTGGAACTTCATTGTTAGCATGTCCCAGTCGTAGATGAGGCCCGGGCGAAGGTTGAGGCCCTGGCGGAGCATCCGGAACATGCGGCACATGGTGTCGTATTGGGGGCGTTCGTAGAAGCCGAGCCCGCGGCAGTAGTTCAGGTACATGGTGAACTCGCAAGGATAGCCCTCGCAGAGCGCCTCCACCGAGACGGAGATTTTCTTCTCGTAGATCCTCTCGTACTTCTGTTGCTTGTTGGAGGCCTTCAGGCCCTGCCAAGGCAGGCTGCCCCGGTTGAAGTACATCAGGACGTAGCCGACGGCCACCAGGTCGTCCCTCCGTGACGACTCGACGCCGGCATGGGCGCAGATGGAGGCGTACCGGGCCGTTCCCGTCAGACTGCGATTCTCCCGGTAGGGGATGTGAACGCCGCTGGTGATGTCCAGATACTTCTTCGCCAGCCCGAAGTCAACTAGGTAGACCTGCTTGCACATTTTGCCGATGCCCATTAGGAAGTTGTCCGGCTTAATGTCTCGGTGCAGGAATCCTCGCGAATGAACGTACTCCACCCGGCGCAGCATTTGCTCGGCCAGGAGCAGCACTGTCTTGATGGTGAAGGCCCTTTCGCAGAACTGGAACAGTTGCTCCAGCGAGGGTCCCAACAGATCCATTACCATGGCCTTCAAATAGGTTAGAAGATTTGAAGGATATAGCTGGATGATGCCTTGATGTATCTCACCTGATAGTGCTGCTCTTTGCAGAAGTATCGTATCCGCGGCAGGCCAGGAGCTGCGCGTAGAGCGCGGTAGAGGCGGCGCTCGTAGTTCAACTGCGGATGCTTCACCCTTGTGCTCTCCACCTTGATGGCCACCCGCTCGCCACTATGGATATAGATCGCCAGATATATATCACCGAAGGAGCCACTACCGATCTTGCGGAGCACTTTGTAGCTTCCAATTCGCACTTCGCGGCTGCGGGACAATCTAAGGCGTTCCATTCTGTGCTTTTTTGTTTCGGTTTCCGGTCCAAATCCTACTTCCTTTTAATGTTATTATTTTTTGTGGCTCTTGTAGTTTTTTTTAAGTTTTTCAGTTTTTTTTTTTAGATCCGAACGGGGCTCAATGATGAAATTGAATGATTTTGGGAGCGAGGAAATCCAAAAGGGCCCTGGTGTGTCAAAATTTTGTGTATTCCAAACCTACTTAGATTTAGCTTTTAAAGATTTTCTTACCAAGTCCTTACGATAACTTTTTCCTTTACTTTTATTATCCTTTTCTGATCTGAAATCCAAGTCGCTTTATAAAAAGCCCCAAGCCCTGTGTTGATCGCTGCCCTAAATTGCATTGAAATTCAATATTTAACCACGACTCAAGCGGTTCCTTTAAGAGTCCTTCGTGTGTCCTGCAAGTGCATTTGCATGTGTGTCTGTGTATGTGTGGGTATTTGTGCGTATCGATTATCCAGGCAGACGGCGACATCCGCAGACGGAGACAGAAACTGAAACAGAGACAGAGGCGGAGGCGCAAAAGGATACCCAAGGATGTGAAAGGGGACGACCGACTGCCAGGAGGACGATTAAAGTGGGAGTCAAGTGGTGGCGAGGACGGATCAACTAGCCAGTAATAATGTCTTTCGCTGACATTTGACATTTTGGCTATATATCACTCACATTGTGACAACTGGCAACTTGGCATTCAAATATAAGCACCAGGACTCTCGCTCTCTCTCGCTCTGGCTCACTCATTCACTGTCGTTAGTAGATGTTTAAGGACAATAAATTAGTGGGCCTGTGCGTGGTGGTGTCCTGCGTCCTGAAAATGTTTGGCAGTAGCCTTACTGGCTGCCTGACTGGCTGGCTGGCTGCCTGGCTGCCTAGTTGCCTGCAAATCCAATGACAAGACGGAAGCGACATATTTGAACGGGAATGAAGCGGGATTTTGAGGCTGCGTCAGGACATTATCCATTGTTGGGACAGAGAGAAGAATTATTTGAAATTTTGTGTCAAATTTTCAGATCTATAGCTTTAATAGTCTTTGAGTTATAGTATTTTATATAGATTGTCGGACACACGAACAACATTTTTCAAGCTATTTCTCTCAGTGCCATTGACAGAAACTGGAGTTCGAGGTGGAAATGTAGATGGAGCCTAGCGTTTACATCATAACATGGTCGCCTGATGGATAGACAGATAGCCGGGCATTAGCATTAGTGGCCAGGACAATGGGCCCACGACGATGATGATGATGATGATTCCAGGACTCTGGCGACAGCAGCTCCTGAAATGAGCCAACTCCTGATACTGATTCGGATGCGGATCCCGCTTTGGATTTGGATTCAGATTTGGATTCAGATTCGGATTCAGATCCAGAGCCAGTTTTTCGGGGGGCGTGGCCTTTGGTTGAGACTGAGGCGGAGGCTGAGGCTGAAACATGCGGGTAAATTATCTTTTCATTTCCATCAACGTCGCGTCGTCGTTCTCCTGGTTGTACCGTCTGTCCTTGTTGTCTGGATTGCTGTTGTCCTCTTGGCAATTGCCAGCAGCCCTTTCTACTCACACGCACTGCCACGTGAGAAATGAGGATGTTGTTGCTTTAATTAAGCCAGGAAATGAGGACTAAAGGGTTATTGAAGGTCTTAAATGTGTCGTAAGATTCAATGAAATCATTTAAATTGATTTAGTGAGATACAGTTTTTTAGAAAATAAAATTATGAGGGGCATAAATAATTTACTTGAGAATTAGTTTTTATTTTGGGACTTATAGGTAAATAGAATAAGAAGTTGGTATCATTCAGGGATTCGCATTATATACTACATATGTTCATATTATATTCCTATTATTTTGAAATAAAACCTGCTCTTAAGAACAACATATATTTATCGATATGTATCAAATCAATATCGTTCAAAACTGCATACCTTTAAAGTCGTTTTAAAGCTTAAATACATAGTTTTAAGGTTTTTATAGCTTTTCTGATAAATTTGCGTTTTAAGGTCTATATTATTTTGTAGTAAACCACAATGATATCACTAAAATAGGGATTCATATTAATTGATATCTATCGAAAACCTATCATAATTGATTACACATGTATGCCATTTAATAAACATTCTTTTTATAACTTTTTCCAAAGGCTCTTCGGATAGATGTTGTTTTTGTGGGTCTATATTATTTTCTGCAACTCCACATATATAATCCACAAGTTAACAATGCAATTACTTTAAAAATAGGGGTAGTAATTATTAGGAAAGGATTTATATTAATCGCTATCTATCAACAGTTCACTAAAACAGATCACCCATATAAGTCATTTTAAATGAAAGCTTTTTATGAAGTTCTTTTTAGATCTTTTTATAAACATATATCTGTGTTTTTAGGGTCTATATTATTTTTGAAATATTTCCCATATTTTATTATACCTAAAGAGTTACCTTAAGATACCTTTAAAGGGTATACTATAGACATTAACACCCCCACAAATTAGTCCCTCCAAGTGAAATGTAAGATGGTTTATTATCCATTTGAAAACTCATCGCATCACTTAGCAGCTCCCCACAAAGAACTTTGAAAGCATTGCTGGCCCCGTGAGTGTGTTATCCTTGTTATCCCTTCGGCCCGGGCCAGTGTACCAGGTACCAGGTACAGTTCAGGTGTGTCCACCCGCCCAGGTGTGTAAATGAGCATTAATGAATATGAAAGTTATACCATTCGCTGGGCAGAAGTTACCAACGTGACGAAAACAAACGTGACAGAAAAGTTCAAGAGGACACCGACAATTGCACAGAGCAACTCCCCTGTGAAAGAGACGGACTGCACACTTAGAGAGAGAGACGGGTATGTAATACAAAAGGATGAAAGGATGGTAAGAAGTCCGCTGAAGTTGGATGAACAACAAACAGCAAAATATAAATGACTTTAATAGCTCATCAATGATTCAGGCGGAAATCCGGTCTGTCCAAGTGCAGTCGGTTTATTGGATACCGGAAGGGCATTATGTTGCTTTACTCTTTTTATTGTTGCACCCTCTCTTTCTGTTTGGGTCAAGCCGTCTCTTTCTGGCCTTTGTGTATGGCTTGGTCTCTGTTTGTATTTGTTTGATTCTGCTGAGTGAAGTAGTCTGTCTGATGGGCTGACTTTGGTTTTCTGGGGGGTTTGGGGGCCTACTGTCTGCTTAGCTGCAATGATTTTCACGCTGCCTCCGAAAAGTATGCAGCAAAATTTGCATATTGTTTTGCTCCAGCAGCCTGCCATCCTACCTCAGGTTCCTTCACCACCGATCGACTGCAATTTGTTTCGCTTCCTTTTTGAAAAGGCACTTCAAAAAAAAATATTACTTAAAATTTAAAATAATATTGTATTGAAACCGAGGGGTTAATATTAGTTTTATCTATTAAATTTAATATTTTAATCTTAAATTAGTATAACCCCTTCTCTTTTTGAACAGTGCATAAATGGCATATGCACCCCGATTTGCATTTGTGCGAGTGTTCAAGTGAACTCTCACTTCAATTGCTTCCCCTTTTACACCTGTCCATGTCCACATCCACATCCACCATGTTCATGTCCTTGTCGATGTGGATGTCCTTTGGCATCATTATTATCATCATTATAGATGGCACATGGCCAGTTTCCCCCATTGGCCATGTGACAGTAGCCGCTTGGCTTTGTGTCTCATTTATTATGCAAATCCGAGCCAGGGGTCGTCCAAGGGTTAAATTCGGCCAAAGGACTCAGCAGTCCCTAGTCCTTACTCCTTACCTCTTATTTCTGATTTTATGTCAAGTTGCAGCTTGCGAGTACAATTTCCATAATCATCGGGTCTTTATATCTACCTTTTAACCGAAAACAATAATGCTTATCGCATATTAATGCCAGCGACATGAAGCAACAAAAATAAATATTACAAATCAACTCAATTGGAGACTTTATTGAAAATAAAGTAAAAATAATAAAAAGTAAATATAATTTCAATTTTTATTCCCATGCCGCGATGTTAATCAATTACGTGCTTTAATTGAAATCGCCAAAGTCAATAGTAAAAATCAAGTAAAACAGAAACCGAAACCGAAACTGAAATATATATAGTACTCGTATATATATAATTGTTTGGGATGGGGGGCTGTGTGTCGCGAATGCATCTGTTTATTTATCTATGAATTTTAAAGCGGCAAGACAAACGTCCATTTCGCATTTCTGTATTCACATTTCTGAATTCGGAATTCATTTTCATTTTTATTTTCAACATTCAGCCATTGGCTGTTTGCCGACGAATTGCTTTTCAATTAACTCTAAGCCGTAAAAACATAATTGAAATGCCCGCGAAATTCTCGTTCTCCAGCTTTAGTAGGAGGATTTCTTTGCTTCCCCAGGGAATCAAAATTAAGGTCTATCCCAGCCTGATATAATTGACAGAATAATATATATTTTTCAATTATAGAAGTAACCTTGGACACTTTCTATAAATCTCTATAGTTTTGTAGCATTTTACTAAATAAATATATTAAATAAATACTTATATTATTGATCTCTCCTTTTAGAAAATAGTTTTTAGATTTTGAAGCCTTGAGGTGCAGAGCCTCTAGCTTAGCCTGGAGGCTGGTGAGGTGCAGAGCCCTCAGGGTTGGGCAGGACCTCCCGTGACCTCCTCTCCTGCATCTGGCAGAGGCCACCCATCGGAATTATCTGAAACCGAACTGAACTCAACTCGGGCCGCCTGTCGTCTGCGGCTGTAAATGAAGTTGTGTTTTAATTAAAATTCCAGACTTTATTTCTGTAATTATATTAACTCGCTGTTCGAATTCGCAGGGCCTCCCACCCATCGACCCACCCATCCATCCCACCTACTCCCCCCTTTGTTTCTGCTCGATCGATCTACGGGAGGCTGGCGACAAAATGAGGGGGGGAGGGGCGTGGCAATAAGGAAAAGATAAAACCATTAACGGTAAAGTGGAGAAATGTGGAAAACGTGGCAAAGGCATGCGGGGTACGCTCGGCTCCCTGCTTGGTCCTTGGTGCTTGTCTTCCAGCTCCCAGCCAGGTCCTGTGAGTATCCTGAGAGTGTATCCTGCATATCCTGCTGTGTCGTCATTGGCATTGGCATCTTCTTCTTCTTCTTCTGGCCGAGGGTCAGGTCCTGTAGTGTCCTTTCACTGCTTCCTGCTGCCCAGCGTCCTTGCCCTGCCGCCATCGTCCCGCCTAGCCTGCCAGTCTTGCCAGCTGCCCAGGACTGCAAATGGTGTTAAAATTAATTTAATTGAATGTGAAATGAAATTTGTTTTGACACACACCAACACTAGCACTCACACACTCTTACCCACCGCCCACTATTCGCCTTTTCCCGCCCAGTGGGTGCTCGGCCCACCACCCACTACCATCCCTCACAAGGACACAGTGCTCTAGCGCCTTGGGGGTGCACTGGGAAAGATGTTTTAAAGGAGATTCTTAAGGAGTATGATTATCTTGGTTTATTTTTAAAAAAAGATATAGTTCTTAAAATTTTTTCATTATATTTTTAAGAATTAAAATTTTAATAAATGAACATTTTAAAACAATAATGAAATGGTATTTAAACTAGAAACCTTTCTTTAAAAGGAGGTAAGTGATGTATGATACCCGGTACCAATGAATTTTATTTTATCTTATAAAATATCAATAATACCTTTCTCTATGGGTTATAACTCGCTGTCTTACAATAACATTAATCTTTAATTTTTTATTAAAGGATCAAAGGATATTAATGAATACTAACAATAAATACCATTGCTCTTAGTAATAATCTGATAATGAAGGTACTATCTATCTGTACTATATGTAAATAATAATTATAATTTTTTCTCTGTATACCTCAGCAAGACCTCCGTGGATTGTGGTGGATTCCTTCTACCGATAGACCCATTGTTTTCGTATCGCTCCGCCATAGCCATCGCCATCGCCGCATTGTCGCACAATACAAATGCCGCCGTTGCATTCTGAGGGATTGTGTCCGCCGTTGGAATGCCAAGCCTTGCATAAGTGCTGGCTTATTGGGTGGCTGGCTCTGCTGGGGGTGGTAGGGGGGAGTTGGGAAGTCGGAATTCCCGGATTCCATTGACTATTGGCCACTGGACTCGAAGCCAACAAATTACGATTGACCAGGAATGGACGGCTTTCTAAAAAGTCGAGTTTATTTAAGAAAATGTTGCTTTAAAGGTGTGGATATTCTACTTATGTTCTAAGGGAGGTGGATATCTTACTCCATTACTTTGTAACATCCGATAAAGTTGAGATCCTTTTTCTTCATTAAAATCCCTTTTCTTCATAAAATAATAAAGAACATAGAAATAGCCTTACAAACAGAGAGCTACTGTTAAAAAGGAGGTGTTAAAGAAATATGATACCCGGTTCCAAAGTACTTACTTTCTTCTATTTCTACTTCCATATTCTACTTTCTTTATACCTAAATATAATTAAAATTAAAGACTTGAAGCCATCATCCCATAGAAGGTATTGGATAATTTTTATGTTATAGAGTAGATTTGGTTATAGTTATAGGTTATAGATATGTAATCACGTAATGAACATTTTATTAAAACAGTTATTATAAGCATACTTTGCTTTAGTATCGGGTAGTAAAGAAATTAGAAAGAAACAGTAAAGAAATTTTCAGTCCTTTAGAACCTCTCTATTTGAGAGAAGTTTAAATTTAAGAGAAGTATTCCTGCTTTGGAACACTTTGGATCTATCAAACTATAGTTTTGGATAATTTTTCGCAGCTACCCCTCGGAATGTCAGTGTGTCTGTGAGTGTATCCATGTGTGTATATGCATTGGTGTATTGGTGTGTATGTCCGTATAACACCATATCGTGTCGGTGGCCTAATCAAAAACAGAAGCTTCGAAAGCCGCAAATTTCGGCCAACGGATGCTGTCAAGTGCATGTGTGTTTGTGTTTCTACTTGTGTTTGTGTGTTGGTGTCTATGTCTGTGTGTGTGTGTGTATGTGAGAGAGTAGTGGGTGAGTGTTAGTGAGTGTATAGATGTGAGGGTGCACGTCTATTTTGTGGCCGCACACGTTGCGTATGCGTAACGCATTTCTATTTCCATCGGAAGCAGCAACGGCAGCAGCGTTGAAACAACTAAAAGCTAAAAATTTTTGTTAAAATTTGCTAAATTTGCATTTTTTGACGTTTTTGCGGCCATAGCCAATGCCTATGCCTCGCATGCCCCGTCGCAGACACACCGATACCGTCAGCTCCCCCCGGCGCGTCGCCTGGCCACTCCTGTCACTACATCAGTGTTCGTCTGTTTGTGTTGCAAATATAATTTTTAATTTAAATGCAAATTTTTGGAAATCATTTTCGAAGCATTATGTGCCCATATTGATACGCAAATTGCTGTCAGCACACGCACACACATGTATCGGCCATAGACACAGACATAGACACATCCACACACTCACACACACACATGCAGATTTAATAACGCATTCGCGTCAGTCAACCGCTGGCACAAGCCGCACATCCAACAGCAGTTTTGGGAAAGCGGGAAACATTAGACCCGATTCGTGGTATGGCGGGAGGGAGGTGGGAGGGAGGGGAAGGACTACAGGGGGCGGTGCACTCAGGCGGAGGTATGTAGTTCCAGGGAGTCCCTCTTCGTCCTGGCGGAGTCGAGGGAAAGGAATTCAAACAGTGGTCTAAGGGTTCTGCTCTCTGGGAGGTCTCTAGACTTGAAAATAAAATTAAAATATAAAACAGTATTATTTTGGGGCTATTTGAATTTTAAAAGCATTATCGAAACATTTCTTAAAATTTTTAACAATACTCTTTGAAAAATATTACTAGAATCTTATAAATATTCCTTTAAAACCCATAAGATCTCTTCTTGAAGTTGATCCACTGTTTCGAAAAAAATCCATTGTGACCGCCAATGTAGCCATCGAAGAGCTGACAACATGCGTATTACACTGAAAACAAGCAAATAAAATAATAGAAAGCAATAAAATAAATAAGTAATAAAATTAATTAATAAAAGCTAAGCATTTAAAAAAAAAACCTCAATAAGTATATAAGTACTAGAGGGACAAGATTCTCTATGGCCACCACCATGTGGTATAGTTACTTACTTTCAGCCTGTTTCAGGAAAAGATACATAACACTTTTATGGATTAAGTAATACCTATTTTAACTACAAAACCATCCAAAAAACATTATAGTAATTTTTATCAGTGCACCTTCAACTTTCTGGACTCTTTGGCGTATTGATTTTTGAAGAATTCGTTGGATGTTGTTGGCTTGTCAGTTGTCGGTTCTTGGTTCTCGGTTGTCGACGCCTGTTTTTAATGTTTATTGACGGTGGCAGCCACAACCAACATGAGCAACATAAGCAACACAACAACAAACAAAGGTGGTATTAAAACGAAGAAACAAATAACCATAAAACAAAAACAAAAGGTCCTACCAAGGTTTTTGATTTTGAAACAAAATATTTTAATTGATTGGGAAGTTATACTATAGAAATAATATTTTAGGTAATAGTTAAGAAAAACGGATTTTAATTAGGTGCTCTAAGTTCTAAGCTCCAATTAGGACCTCTCTAAGTCTCTCTCAAAAAAGTATTAAAGATAAAACTACTCAACCCTTAAAATTTGGCTATTAACTATAAGTTGATTGCTGTCATATTTAATTTAAATATTATACCTATTTTTTTGTATTCCTATTTGGTATACATTAAATTTTACATTATTTTTTGTACCTTTTACTTTTCATTTGGCAGAACATTTTATAATTCCATTGGACCGAACAGTGAACAGTGAACACTGAACATTGAACATTGAACACTGAACGCCATTTAAAACCATTTCACAAGTCGTCAAATCCGATTATGAACTCATTTCACTCGCCGCTCTGTCCGGGAGTGACTTTGATGTTTAATTTGCAATTTCATTTTAATGCGCCTACCGAAGTGCCACGCCTCCACCAGTTCCCCGCCCATGGCCTACTGCCCAGTTCTGCCACTATTACCTCTCGGGGAGGTATGTAGCTCCAAAGTACCACCCCTTTGGCCATCAGGACATCCTTCCGCTATTAAACTGCTTCCGGGTTACCCTTTTGTTTTCTTAACTTAGAGATGAGGTGTTTTAAGGAATAAGAACTAAAATATTGTTTGAAGATTTTCTTAAAATTATATTAATAATTTATAGGGAAGCTATAACTTGGCTAATAGTTGGTTGATTGAAAAATGTTATACCTTTCCAAAGTTAGAACTTCAAGTGATATCGTTTGAAAAATATTAAAGATATTTGCTGAAAAATTTAGGAAAATATAAATCTATATTATATATCTAAAGGGTATTTTTTTAAAGTGATATTTTTCAAGAGATATTTGATATTCCATCCTGATTTCTACGTTTCTAGAATGCTGATCGGAGTAGATCTAGCTCCTAGAAATGGCTAGGATATTGGCTAAAAGGTGTTCCTTAAGTTTCTTAATTGTTTGGCTTTATATATATATTAATTATTTTAATCATTATAAAATCTTCTTAAATATATCTTAGTTCTTAAATTTATTATTTCCCAAACATATACTCTCCAATGTACTCTATAGAGCTCTTTTCCATCTCGACAAATGGCTGCCATCGCTGATGTTGTGTCACTTTCCGTTCACCTGGGCGTATGAGCAATTCATAAAGGTCAGCCACCCTCGTCCTGGTCCTGGTCCTGGTCCTCATCCTCACCCCCTCGCCACTTTACCTCTTTTGGCGATAATTTTATTATTGCCGCTGTTGTTGGTGTTGCTGGCATTTTTTTGCTATTAGTTGGTTGCCAGCAGATGGCCATTAACGTCCATTTAGCCGGGCGCCACGCATTTCTAAGTCGGTAACATTTTCTAATTGCCGCAGCTGGCGCGGGGCTGTGCGAGGGGCCGGCGAGGGGGCGTTGTGGCAGGTGGGATGGGTCGGGGATGGTGTGACTTGAACGTTGATTACAACTGACAGCGACAACAGAAACATTACGGGGCAACTGTAACAGGGGGGACGAGCAGAGCGGTTTGCATGCGAGCAGGATGGATGCGATGGCATTGTTGCAAGTCTGCCAGTTGCCATTGATTTCACCCACTGAGGCAGCAATTAGTGCAACAGCAACGGCACCGGCAACACCACCAATGTAAGCTTTCGACCTCAAATAGGGGGCGTGCCTGGGAAAAAAGGGGGCGTGCCCCACCTTATCCCATTAGCACCCGACAAACTCTTTTTGCATTCATTTATGAATATTTTAAAATTCATTGCTGATGTTGCTCGTGTTGTTGCAAGTTGCAGGTCCCTCGCCAGCCCGGCTGGTCGGGGGTTTCTCTGCCATTATTGAAATCTAGACGGAAATTAAGTTGTCCCGCTCGACCGTGTGGCAATAATAGAGTGGTGGAGCAACTCCAGCTGAACCCTGAATCCTGTAGCCCCGTCCTGTAGTCCGGTAGTCCTGTAGCCTTACAGTAGCCGAGCTACCTGAGACATCTTAATGGCCATGTAAGACCAAAGTTCGTCCTGGATGCAACTTGCAGCTGATGTATGTTTGTGTCAGAGTGTGAACAGAGAGGGTAGTGGTGGGCAAGGACTTTCCAGGCTCCAGGAGAATCCTTTCAGATTATTTATATGTTTTTGGTATACATTTCTGCAAGGAATATGGATTACCTTGAACATACTTTTCAATTTATTAGTTTGATTTGTTTAATTATTATGCTTAATTTAATATAATATAAACCTAATAATATTTTATGATTTTTTCGTTCTAGTATTTAATTCTTACAGTCAACATTTTGGGTTTGTTATAGGTTTACCATAAAGTTCTATAGTAATTTCAAAGTCTTGAAGTCTTATTGATAAAATAATAAAATAAAGCTCATAATCATGAATACTATATTATTGTAAATCATAGGGATATACCCTTTAGGTATTTGTATTTAATGTAAAAACATAATCTTTATCTTACTGTGTCTTAGACTTAAGAAAGATTTTAATATTGAGACTTTTAATTCTGGCTTAATTCGTTTAATGTACCATTAGTAATATATATATAGTAAAATATATATTAAGTCATTTAATAAAGTTACTAAAAGGTAAGAAGGTATATTTATGTTTCAAAAATAATTTTCAGGAACACTTAAGTATTTATTGTTAAAATTATTCAATTCGCATATCGTTAAAAATAAGACACTTTTAATTCTTTGTTTAATTTTAAGCAATGTCTCCAAAATGTTTTCCCTATACAATTTTAATTGAAAGCTTCTAATTGTAAAATATTCGAACCCCTGCTTATTTAAAATACAATCCTAAACTAAGTCCTTAAAGTTTAAACCTTCCCTATCATTATATATTTTTTTCAGTGCCCCTGCTGTCTTAGAAACTTGCCTTTTTTTGGAGAAGGAGACTATGAGTGCCTCCAGGCTTCAGGATTCAGGCTTCAGACTAGAAGCTCTCGGCTGCAGGTTCCATGTTGCAGGTTCCAGGTCACGTGCCGGATGCTGACGCTCCTCGGGTTAACAAGTAACAGGGCCACTGGGTCCAGGGGCGGAGGTTACTGGGGGCGGGGTGGTGCGTTAATGTTTCTTTTACGTGCCCGCAGTAGTGTCCTGCCCCGTCGGCCTCCCCATCCCCGTCTGTCTGGTCGGGTACTTCTTGGGTAATGTAAGTTAATAGCCATTGTTGTGCCTGCCCCTCGACCTCCCCACGCCACTCTAGACCCCTCCTTGTGCCTCTTTTTCTAGATAGTCTTAGTCTTGCCCCAAAAAAAAAAAAGAAGAAAACAACAAAAAGTGAAGGAAAAAGGTGGAACGGTCAGGTTTATTGATAATTATTGTGCCTGGCTTCCTTTCAGCTCCTTGCCTCCGAACGGCTCCCTCCTCCGTCTCCCGCCTTCTTGTGCATAAATTTAATTTGGTTAATTAATTAAGAAAAGAAGCAAGAGACGGGAGGGGGTGGGTGGGGGGAGATAGTGGGAGGTGGGTCGGAGGAGGGGAGGTCACTTCGCCGGGCACTAATTGAAAATAAAGGCCAATTTTTTAATTAAACTTTAAATTAATTTATTGAAGTGCTTCGGGCGACGCAGAAAGAAAAGTGTGAATTGGCCAGAAGAGTGTGAGAGGGGCTGGGGGGATTATAAAATGAACTTTGACCCGCGGTCATTTTTTGTAAGCAAAGAGAGAAAGCACGAGATCAAAGTGAGAGTTCAAGTGGAACTTTCAATTTGAAATACTTTTCGAAAATCCAGAAATTTTCTCATCAAATTCCCATTTAATAATTCACTTTAAATTTTTGCTTTAATTTGTATCCGAGATAGGGGTGGGGGGATGGGGCAAGGATTTTGCATTTTGCATTTAGAAGTTTGCTATTAAGGGGAGGGACAGGGGCGATGGTGGAGGAAGAGGGAGAGGGGCCCGTTGCACTAAACCAACAATGCGCTAATGCTCATTTAATGCGATTTCGCACGTTTGCATTTTCTATCGGACACCCACACACACACCCACAGACTCACACACACACCCACAGACTCACACACACATACACCTTCAAAATGCCACACCCCCTTGAAGGCTGCTACAGAAGTGCACAGTAACGGCACCTCTCTCACACATACAGACACGTGTGTAAATGAAGAAGAGTAGCGGGTTTATGGGGGCTTAGAAATTGGGAATTACTTATAAGAATAATTATCAAAATAAAAAAATGGTCTAAAAATTAAAAAAAAAATTTAATAATTTTTAAGGTTTTCAAATATTTATTCTTATGATTTTAAGCATTTTATGAGTAAAGGATAACACTAAGAGCTTTACTTGAAAAGCAAATAGAGAGAAAAGCTAGGTATGTGATACCAGGTAGTTGCTTACCATAGTTAACTGTGTGAGTAAAGAATTTCAATAAAAAAAGCTTAAAAAAATTGATTATTTTTTAAAAACTATACTATTTCAAATATTAATAAAAACCTTTAAGAAAGCTTGCTTAAAATATTTTAAAACAAAAATTTGTTTTCAAAGAAAATACCCATCAACACAAAGTTTTTTTCAGAAAGAAATATCAGGAAGCTCACTACATTGTTTAATTATGGAAATATACAAAAATACCAATTAGTAATTATACTCTGCAACATTTTTCCAATCAAACTAACCAAGAACCAATCCATAAATTATAAAAACCAATTCGGATAGATTTTAAACGAATTGTGCAACAAAGTATGATGAACATTTTGTTAAAGGCTTAGTTCTTTTTTTTTATTTTTGTCGCATAAACGCATTTGCTGGCCATTCTGCTGGCCGTGGCTAAAACGTATTTATCTAAGTTTTACGCAATATTTGCACTATATTACATAACCGCATTGTTCCCACCGCCAATGAAGCTCGAAATGAAAAGCCAGGCCAGCCAAAAAAAGCTGTGGAGGGGTCAGGGTCCAAGAGACTGGGGAGTGCCATCCACAAGGTAAACACAAATTGTTGCATGGGTGCAGTGATGCAGAGATGGACACTGAAAGAAATTGAAAGGGTATTAGGACAGAAACTTATATTTAATAAAAACTAGAAATCAAGAAGTTTTATGTTTAAGTTTTAAAAGAAAATCATATAGAAATCATCATAGAATCATTGTCTACCATAGAAAAATTCAATAAATGCTCTATAATAGAAAGAGTATGGTTAATATAAAGAAAAGTGGTTTAAGAAGCTAAATAATATTGAAAGATGTCCGCAACAAGTATAATTTTTCAAAATATCTTCTTGAAATCAAAAGAAACCCATTTTGAAGGTCCAAAAAACCCAACGTAATGGAGTTTCCCCGACATAAGGCATCATATTATATTTATATTCATGCCGGGCTTAGAGAAATTTAAGTTTCACTTTTAGAAATTATATGAGAGGCTTATACTACCTATAAAAATTCAAAGGTAATGTCTTTAAAATCTTAAGAATACTATTCTTAAAAACCTAAAATAATTGTTATAATTAAAACCCCAAATCATTACAGTGCCTTTAGTCTATTGTTGGCATTTAGTTACATATTTGAATGAAAAACCGGAGCTAGACGGTTCATACACGTGGAGAAAAGTGGTGGGACAGACTTTAAAAAAAGAAGTGAAAATATTAATTAAATTAAAACCAAAAAATCCAGCCCGCAAATATCCGCACACACACACTCCAGCACTCACTCGACCACATACACACACACACAAAATGTTGTAATCACGATTTATGCTGAGTTGGTTATTTACACTTTGCACTTAATATACACACACTACCATACATACATACATACATATATCCTGCACTATATATATATACATATATGTATGTGTGGGTAAAAAGGATGTGCATACATGAGTGCATGTTGCAAACGCGGTGTGGAAGCTTTTTGCATGTTTAGCAGAAAATAATATGCAAATTATGCAATTATTTTAGCTCCTGTGTCTGCCGAGCGCCCTTATCGCCCACTATTCCGGTGTGAGTGTGTGTGTGAGTGTATCCTTTTTGTAGCCAGGTATCCTGCCAAGTGACCAACACAACAGTAACATCTGAAGCATCAGCAAATGCAACACCGGACAAAAGAAGGAGGCACTTTGCCTGATTGCTCCCGTCTGCCATCCAATGTCCTCGAACTGCGAACTCTAATCGGCGCTGGCACACTGGGATTGTATGAGAGTCGTTGTCGTCCTTCGCAGCCTTCTTCACAGGACGAGGCTACTTTTTAACGTTCCTGATTTCTGGCAGATCATTTGCCAACTTTTCCTTTGCCGGCAACTTGCCTTTATTCAGTTTTTTTGTTTTTTTTTTTTGGCCAGACAACCGCATTTCGTTTCGTTTCGCTTTGTTTTTTCCTCTCTTTCTGGCGGCATTGTTTCTTTGCACTTTCAGGACAAAAGGACGAAGGACTTTCTGTCGGCTGTCGGCGCCAGAAATTTATGACAGCATTTGGCCAAAACATATGCCGGCAAAACGGGCATTAGCAGGGCATCTTAACCTCGGGGATGAAAGTCCCCAACCAGCTATATAATTAGAACTTCCCCGCCTGTTTCGAGGGGTGGCGGTGAGTAATATCGAAAGTAAAAAAAATAAATCTCACGAAATCCACTCTCAGAAGGCACTTGATGTTAAGTAAATTATAGATTTAAAAAGCTTTTACAGTTTAAAGCAGAAATTCAATTATAGATTCCTTCTTATAATGCGTTTTATTGAAGATTTTTTTTATGAAATTAGTGACTTAGTTATGAAGTTTATTTTTTAATATTCTATTAAGAAAAAGGTCGGAGATGTGTCTATGATTTGTGGATCTGTTTCACTTCTGATTACTATTACTAGTCCAACAATAATATGTTCTATCGATAGACAGCCACGAAGATCGTAGGAAGTACAAGTAAGATGGAGAATCCATCCACACCGATAGAGGAGACACCCCAGCATACCCCAGCATCGATGAATACCCCGGCTCAGTCGAGACCTGTGACCTTAACCCATGGGGTAGTCTTATTATTTAGTTTACAATACTTTAGTTCATAAAAATTATCCGTAACCAACAACGACCGCCTAGTAACAATGGGGCCTTCATATACGTTTGCAGCTTTGGATGGCAATTATCTTCCATATATCCAATTAAAGTAAAAAAAAAATTAAAAAATCAAAAAAAAAAAAAACAGACCCA
This sequence comes from Drosophila bipectinata, assembly GCF_030179905.1. NCBI lineage: Eukaryota > Metazoa > Arthropoda > Insecta > Diptera > Drosophilidae > Drosophila > Drosophila bipectinata. The sequence continues at coordinate 10,505,574 of NC_091734.1, forward strand.
GCAGACTGCATTGAATGCAATCCAATATTGCAATTAACAATTTAGCAAGTAAGCCACATGAGTACACTCCCTCAAAAACAAAAACACAAAATTTAATACTAGTTAGTAAGCTAGTTAGTTAGTTAGTTAGTTAGCTTTAGGCCAAATATACACAGACATTTTTCATTATTCGATTTATATTGTTTCAAAAAAGCAATTGCTAAAAAACAAAAAAAAACAGGAACAGAATAGGTTTTCTTGAGTTGGTAAGAGCGTAGACTTAAACGGAGTTCCCACCAGAAACAGCAGGAACAGAGGAACCAACGAAAGAAAGAATACAAAAATAAAAGAGGTTTAAAAACAAATTAATTAAAAAAAAAAAAAAAATTGACTAACTTAACCGTTGGCTAAAATTCTTCTTCGACTACATGAGAAAGATTACTTATATCAAGACCACATAAGGTCTATGGTTTTTAGAAATAAAATAAATAAACTTAAACGTTGCTTCGAGGTTTTATTATTTTTTTTTTTGGAAAAAAATACAAACGGATATAAGAACAGATAAGATGGGCATTTATGGTTCCATTGACCAAAATACTTTCTTTAATCATAGATTTCTGCCATCGATAGGAGCAAAAATGGGGATATTGGAAAAACCCAAAAATTTTTAGTGGTACCCCTAGGAAAAAAATAAAAAAAAAATAAAAAGATTGCCTAAATACAATGGTTCAATTGAGGAAGGTCCCTAGTCGAGACCTGTGCTCTGGAGTCGATCGCCCCAACGCCATAACCCATGGGACATTCTTATTATTTAGTTTACAATACTTTAGTTCTTAGAAATGATCCGGAACCAACAACAACCGCCTTGTAAAAAATGCGCCTTCCTATAATCTTGCTACTTTAAATGGCAATTTATCCATTTATCCAATTGAAGTAAAAAAAATTATTTTTTTTTATGAAAAAATTTATAAAAGATAATAAGATTTCAAAATGAAAATAAAAATTATAAAATGATCGGCCAACATTTCCTTTCTGAAGCACGAGGAGGAGAGAAAGAACCATTGAAAATACTTTCGATAGCAATTATCTTCCATTTATCCAATTGAAGTGAAAATTTTTTTTTTTTTAATATATAAAAGATAATAAGATTTCAAGATAAAAATAAAATTTATAAAATGATCGGCCAACATTTCCTTTCTGAAGCACGAGGAGGAGAGAGAGAACCATCGAAAGAAAGAATAAAAAAATAAAGTTCAAAAATAAAAAATTATTATAAAAAGAAAAATAATTAAATAAAAAGAAAATAAGAGCGAGTTCTTTACTGTCTTGAAGGCAGACAGAAACTGATTCTTTCCCGAACAGAACCTCCTTTTATACGGAAATATTTTCAAACACCTGGGTGCATGGCCTACTCAGTCAATTCGACACTTAACAGCACTATACAGTGGATAGTATAAATCTTTCAACACTATCATATACAGATATACGATTTGAAGAAGCCCGTCGTAATTTATGTATTTGAACCAGATTAAAAATAGTCATCTTTTTAAAACACGGAGAGTTTAAAGCTTTTCTTCAATGTACATATGTATAAATGGAATGGAAGGTGGAATGGCTTTTGGGTTTACAAGTTATGTTTAACAAGTGGTATGTTGGTAACTAGAAATATATATTTTTGATCCTATAAACAAGAAATAAAGGCCAACAAATTTGTAGGCCATAATACGTTTTTCTGTAAAAGATAAAGTCCATCCGCCGCTCTGACTTTGCCTAGGAACCAGCATTATATCATCGAAGTAGCAATGGAAACCCAACAGCCGGATATGGCTTGAATATGGAAGCCATAATGAGCCTTAATATTTCAGGCTGGTGGGTGCTGAATCGAATATGATGGCATCTATCTAGACTAAAAATAGTCTTCCTTTCCCTATTGTATTTGAATGGTGGTCCTTCCAGTTCCCCATGATTATTCCCCGAAGAGATAATGCGTCATATTACAGAATATTATTCTAGAAGCTTCTAAAGCTGTAGTATAGGTAACTGCCACATAACTACGAGGACATGAGGTTAACTTTGCTTTTTTCGTTTCTGTTTCAATATCCCAATATCCAAATTTATAAGCATCTAGTTAGTCAATTTATTGAGCCCAAAAATCTTTCCTTAACTCCCATAAAAAAATTCATAACTCCCTTGCCTTGTTGGGAGGTTACCCACCAAGTCTTGTTACTCCTTTGAAATATTATTGAAGTCATAACCCCGATCAAAATTAAATGTCTGCCCATTTCCTTTCCAAAAACTCTTCCGCTCGACTGGCGAAATCAAAATTCACTTAACCAAATGGAAGGACAAGGACTCTTCATTTATTAAGCCTGCTCCTTGAATGCCTAATGAGCAGGACCCGTGTATGAGTGTGTGTTTAAGGAGGGGAGGATGGGTGTCGGTGTGTGTGTGTGTAGAGAAATTATTTATTGACTTTCATATGCAATTTGGCAGGCCAGACAAACAAATGGTAAATTATTCAGGCCCCAGACCGCGACTTTTGTGCCGCTTCTGGTAGCAGAGAGGCCGCAAAGTAAGTCACTTGTCAGTTGCAGCCCAAAAAGCTAAATAAAACCAATCGAATCGCATCGAAATTAAAAGACTCAGCCACACTTAATGCCAAAAATATGGATAATGTCATTTCTCCAACAGTATCGGGGGTATCGTGGGTATCGGGGGCCCCTTGCAAAATTTCCATTTTTTCCATTTTCTGCTTCCTGATGTGATTATGATAAAATATCCTCGAGCTGTGCTCGGGTGTCCTGGCTTCGTTTTTTCCGCTTCTTCTTCTGTTTTTTATGATTTATGACTTTGAATATGGCAAACAAAACGGCTTCGATTTCTGTATTGATAGAGGGTGGGCCAGCTAGAGGTGGGGGCGTGGCAGGACAATAAGCACTCGAGTGCGTCGGCATAATTTATCCTTGTTTGCCCCGTCGAGCCGCCGCAATATTCTCCGTTTTTTTTTATCACTACCTGAACAGAGAGAGAGGAGCGGGGAGTGGGAAGTGGGTAGTGGGATGGGGCGGTGCAAAAGGACTTGTGGGTGGTTGGCTAAAAAGGGGGTGTGTCTGGCCACCCTTGCCAAGAAGGACTGGCCGGCCATCCCCTCACACACACACATCCTGCCTCGATATGCCCGTCTGGCCATCATTTTTCGCGCATAATTTGCTCTATTATGGGACTGGAGTTCCAGTTCGAGTGAGAGTCCTGCCGCCGTGTCCTTGCCGCCATGCCGCCATGCCGCCTTGGCGCGGGGTTGCCTTCAATTTTCATAATTTGCGACTTGCGATGTGGCTGCGTGTTTTCCTCCTTTTTTTTTTGGGTGCCAGGAGGTCAACTCACTTAGCACTGTCACGCCCAGTCCAAAAAAAAAACAACACAAAGGATAAAAGGACGAGAAGGAGGCGACAATGGAAGGAGCAGAAGGCAAAAAAAAGGATGCCCTGGCAAGGGGGAACTCGAACATCCTTGATAACAGGGTATTCATAGCGTTTTTTTTTTTAACCAGCTGAGCTTTAAGTCCTTCAAGGCTTTAAGTTTCTACAAAACGTCCTCATTTTAAGATAATTAAGAAGCTAATTTCAATGTATTTTTATTTATTAAAAAGAATAGTATTTTTAATATCAAGAGAAGAGTAACTGCAAGCCTTTGTCCTGAATGGTGTCCTGAATAAGGACATGAATACTTCTAATCAAGTGAAAGCCAATCAGTTGGATATCAGAAATCGAATCAGACATCCAATGAGTGTCACTCAATTACCATATGAGCCTGATGAGTGTACTCATTGCACTCGCCATTGATCGGAAGTTATTTTTTTTTTTAGCTTTGTATTTAAAAAGGACATGGGTGAGATATGGATGAGTTTTTGGGGAGGGATTATGGCCACCAATTTGAATTTGGGCGTTTTGTTGCATTGGTCACGCACATGTGGCGCCGAAAGAAGTCCTTGGCTCGCAGGACATACATATGTACGCAATGTAACATAATGAATTTGATGATCTATTGTCGCCGTGGGCAGGATATGGCAGGATATTTGTGGAGCTGCCATGGATGTGCATAGAGTGTAGGCCTCTTTTAAAGTCACTGCGTTGGCTCACTTTGTATGCGTGTCTCGCAGGATGCAGGACTATGCGTATGTGTATGAGTGTTTGTGTGTGTGAATCCTTGGCATCTATCAGTCTGCAGAGCTTCCTTCCTTCCTTCCGTCCTTCCTGTCCGCCGGAGCGAACGTGCGGCAATGCGTGTGTCTGCCTTTCCCCCACTGCCCCATTATCCTGACGGCCTCCCCTACTCCCAATGTCTTCGTCCTTTTTAGAACCCCAATCCTTCCGTGCAGCGTTCGGCGTTATTTTGGAATGCGCCGACTGATATGCATATGTATGTGGAAATGCACTGAGAGAAAACGAGGTAGGATTAGGCTTAGAGTATTAGGGAGAGTTGTAAGATTTTTTGATAAATTTTTCCGAGTGTATTCATCTCGACATTTCCTCACCCACGTGTGTGCTCACTCATTCATTCATTTCGGCCCAAGAACTCATGGAACCCAGGACCCAGCCGAGGAGCCCTAGAACTGGATTTGGATTTGGATCTGTGGATCTGGGATCTGAGCGTCGGACAGAGAGAGGATGGGTGGCATAGCTAAATAGACAGAGACGGCACACACCACAGAGTGTGAGAGAGAGCGGGGCATATTCAATTTGGCAACACACGAGAAGATGACAAAACGATTGCTTTCGACTGCTTGTCATATGGATGATGAATTGTTCCTGTTCCGGCCGTCCAACTCCTCTCTCCCCTTCTCTCCTTCCACCACCCAGTCCTTGCCACCTTCATCAGCATCCCTATATCCTTATATCCTTACAATACATCCTTTTGTTTTTGCTGCCACTGCGGCTGCTGCATATTAATGCCTTCTGTCTGTCCGTGTGACAAACTTTAAGCGGAAATTAAATTTTGGGACAATTAAGGCAGGACACTCTGGATCAAGATTCTTTAGCTTTTTGAGTTACTAGAATTTTTCTAAAAGATTACATTTTAAAAAGGACAAAGTACAGGGACTTCCTCTGTGTAGAGTCCTGAGCGAATCAATTAGTTCAATGCATGTGAAGAGCGTCGCATTGGCTTTATTTGTGCTGCCCACTTACCTCCCCCCACCCACCAATTGCCACGCCCACTTCCGCTCTGGCTGCCAACAAACAAAACTAATTACAAGCATTTTCATTAACGCCTACGAGTGAGCAGCTCCCGCCTGACCCCGCTGCACTTTTCATTTGGCTGGGAAATGGAAAACGGGAGTCCTGGATATGTTCAGTGGTAGAGGAGGGGCTGGAAGAAGTGTGTGGGGAGGGGGGTGGGGTGTTTGGGCCAACTACTTAAAAGTCGATGTGCAAGCAAGGCTAAAACACTTTTGCAGTCACTCAAGTGACAATGCAGACGGCCACTGGGAAAATGTCATGGAAAAGTGGGAAAATGGGTGCCAGTAGTGATGGCACTAGCTGGTTTCTAAAATATCTTATAGTTTTTAAATATTTTTATTTAAAATTAAATATCAGGATATTTATTTAAAGCTATTGTAGGCCATATTGTAGGCCTGTCTTCTTAAGGTTTTAGTTTCAGAAATAGTACGATTTTGAGGACTTAATATTAGAATAAAAATTATAAATAATATTTTATAATATTCCACAGAATTTCTATTAAATTTTTTATACTTTTTTGCTGCTTTTTCGATTAAAAAAATAATAATCCTTAAAATCTTTGCTTAGAAATCCCCAGCCAAACTACCAACACTACCAATGGGCGTTAAAAGGGCGAATATTTTTTGGAGGGAAAAACTAGAGTAGAGTCACCGGAGACTCGCGAAGGAGAAGGAGTCCTAGTCGATGGAGACACCCGATGGAGGACAAAGTTCGGTGGTGCAAACTTTACCGCCAATGCGGCGCATCCCGAATCTGTGCCGTCAACAAAAAAATATCCGATGCCCTTTCTGGGAGGTCCAGGGAAAATGGAAACGGAATGGAAAATAGCGGAAAGCGGGGTGGCAGAACGGGGTGGCGAGTGAATTGTCTAATTACAGCTGCCAGTTGCAGGGGAAAACAAAGGAGCTGGAACGGCAAAATCCAAAGCTTTTGCGCCTTTTGTCGCCGCATCGTCGCCATCGCGAGTCGAAAACATCTTAAGCACATTTTTAATTAATTTAAATGCGCTAAGTTGCCTGTCACTTCATTTGGCGGGGCCCAGTCTCTCAAGGACCCACCAGGACACCCGGGCACCCCAGCATCAGGACACTCGAGGCCACGTTTCAGCACTTGTCCGCGGACACCTGTCCGCCAAAAATTCACTCAAACGGACGCAAAAAAAAAAGGTCGTCGCCAATAGGCTTTTGATTTTGAATTTTCCGACACTAAGCTGAAATGGAAATTTGCTGAAATTTTATTAACAAGGCTTAAAGGGACAAAATTCCTGTTAATTTGACATCTTTTACGGCAAACACATTGAAGGCTTAATTCATCACTTTTCAAGTTTTACAAACATGTGTACTTTTTTGGTCAAAAAAATCAATAAGAGGATACATCCCTATATGTGTTTATGTTCTGGGCATCCGTGTGTGCTTGTTTGTGTGTTTATATCCTGCCCCTTGAATAACCGCGACTGGCAAATGGACCAAAAACTCCATTATAACCCTTTCCTGCCCCATCCCCCTTTTACCCTCGATTCGAATCCAATCCATTCCATTCCATTCCAACCAGCAACTGGCTAAAAATTGTCCAACTTAATTAAAGAAAAGCTGTCTTACTTTGTAATTGAGCGGCCAGCAGTGCCATCACAAAAATGTGAGAGTGTGTGTGGATACAGCAGGGTTCAAGTAATTAGAAACAGGGGATATAACAAAAAAAACGGTATTAAAAAGATAAAATATGATAGCTTAAATAAATTAAAGAAACTAGATGATTAAGGACTAACTTAAGCCTTTAAAGTTTAAACAAATGTTTTTTAAATTAAAAGTAATTCTAGTTTTTATTCTTCAGAGATTAAACTATTTCTTATTTAATAAATAAACTATTTGAAAGCTTTGTTTTTAACAATTTCCATTTAAAAAGACAAAAAACGACCATAACAAGCCAAACAAAGTCACCAAAATCATAAACTATTACTTTTTTTTAGCCTCTGATTAAATTAAATGACAATTTTAATAGCCAATTAAATATTCTTTGATATTTTCTTTATTTTTTAAGCTCTTCTTTCCATAAAAACTCCTCCACAGAAACCAAATACCACAAATATTAAATGCTTTTTATATTTAAGCTTAAAAAAAGAAGAAAAGAAAATATATGTTCAAAGGGTAACCCCCAAAAAAACAATAGGAAGATAATTCCCAGCGACTGATATTTTTCCAAATATTTATTTTTTATCATAATTATTTATTAAACGAAAATCACCACATATCAAAAAAAAAAAAACCCGGCAACAGCTTTGATTTTCGGGGGGAAGCCCATGTGTGCCCCCAGCTGTGTTCTTGGCCGGAAAAAAAGCGACCAAATAGCCGCCGGGCCAGCTGGCCATCTCGTTCTGGGCCCGATGGTTTTACTTCATAAGCTGGCCCAAAACAAAAACAACAAAAAATTACAAATTGTGGATGAAAAAAACAGGGCAATTTCCGTGTGTGTTGACGGCGACAACATCCCAAATAAAAAACAACCAAATACAAAATAATAAAAAAAAAAGTTACGAGAAATGTGCAACAAACATTGAGAAGAACTGCAGTTGGGCTAAAAAACAAGGAGGCGGGGGGGCTGGGGGCGTGGTAGATGAAATTGTATCTGGGGGGAAAAAAAATCCTGCACCGTTGCTTTTAATTGAAAACGCAAATTGGTCATCAATTAATTTGACATACATATAGACGTTGACGTTGGACGTCGGTTTTTGGTCAAAAAAAAAAAAAAAATACAGAAAACATTAAAGTAGCAGTTGGAATGGCATCTCTCTCTATCCTTCTATAGACATCTCTTTCTTATCCGGGTCATTATACCCTGTGGGATTGCGATCAAAGTTACTACTACCATTCTGTGGGATGTTCTTTTCTCATTTTCCATTTGGAGAATTTTTGCAATTTTTGAATTTTTACATTTTTTGCAGCTTGAGGCGGCAAATGCAAATCCCGGGAATTCGTTTAAACGCTTTTGATTACTTCAAATGCAACCGCCAGAAGACCGGAAAAGGCATACAAATAAATAAATATATATGAAAATAAATAAGACAGTCGCCAAAGCCGTTGCCGAAGAGCTCCTTGGGCTTCTTGCTGTGTCCTTACGCTGTGGAGCAGCCTCCCCCGATGATTATCATTATTATTTTGGGGCTCGGCTTGCCATTGTCTCGGTTTTGCCGGCATTTTGCTGATACCCTGTAATGTTACTTTTAAAAGGGGTTATATTTATGGCAAGTTAGTGTGAAGATTCGAGGCATATTTAAGGTTTACTTGTATAAGTTATGTTTCTTTAGGGTTTATAATATTTGCAAAACATTTTCTTTGAAAAATATTAATACTTGTATATTTTAAAGTCGTTTAAGAACTTAGTTTAACCTTAGTACTAAGCACTAATAATAAATAAAAATGGTTTATCGATCAAAATCGCAGTATTTGCCCTGAAATGTAGGCAATAGTTTTTTTTATGTTCCTATATTTTTTATAAAACCCCATGACTGGCAACAGTCTAAGATGGTTAAGAACCAAAGGTACCACAGGACCTTATCGCTTGCCAGATCCTTTACCGTTACTGGTGTTGATTTGCAATGGAAATGGGTGCCATCGTCGCCGCCATCATCATTGCATGCGAAATGCATTTTAAATGCGACGCCAACCGAAAAACGGATCCGATCGGATGGGAATGGAACGGAACGGAAAGCGGTTCTGCCGTCCGGTATAGTATCCTACCAAAAATAATAAAAACCAAAAAAAAAATAGAAG